>NC_028356.1:2530036-2572309 GCF_000741045.1 Vigna radiata var. radiata | reverse complement strand
GTTAAAGATAACATGAATTGATTCATAGAAATTCCTGGTTGTTTATCTGTATCATATCGTATGTATATCTGCTTTTTGTTTGGCATGGATGAATAGCATTATGACTTATTTTATCATTTTCTGTTGCTGCTTTTCTTACAAGTTTTAAATGTTTTCCATCTAACCTGCATATTTGTTTGTTGGATCTAATTTATATGAATCAATTCATTTTATGACATAGCAAATATTTGTTATCTCATAAAATATGTATACTTATTATAACGTACAAAATTATGTATGTTATAGTTCGTTTTTGTACGTAAAAAATATATATACAAAAATATTTACAAAAAATATCTTTTATTTATTATTAGCATACACACGTATTACACAATTTTTAAATATTTATAAATTATTTAAATTTTTAAAATAGTAATTAAAAGAATGGTAACTGCATCTACAATAGTAAGGGTGATAAATGACTAATAATAATAATAATAATAATAATAATAATAATAATAAATGATAGTAGTTATTATGATAATAGTGGTAGTAATAATTAATGACATTAACCCTTGGATGATAATATAATAATACTTGTTCTGATGGAGATAATATGCTTATAATGATGATAAAATATCAAAACAATAGTAAAATTATGGGTTAAATATGTTTTTGTCCCTTAATTATTATACGATTTTGAGTTTAGTTCCTATTTAAAATATTAATTGTTTTTTATGTTAATAATTTTGAAATTGTTATAAAAAGTCTCTAATTTTGGACGGAAGTAATTTTTTTTGACGTGGCTAACCGTCAATGCATGTCTCAGTAGGAGTTCATTTTCTGCCATGTTTTTCTTTTTTTATTCTAAATTTGCACACAAGTACGTAATTTTTTCACTGTTTACATTTCAGCACCTAACTTCTTTGTCAGAAATTTCTTTGTTACCTTAATCCTCCACGTTGCTGCTGAAGAGAGTAGAGTGAGTGCCCTCTACAACTATAACACCATGAACCACAATAATAATCTGTTGAGGAATTTGTAGCTACTGACAGAGAAACAGAGAAAATGAAAAAAAGTGGAAATTGGGGTGGTGCCATCACCGAAGGACCTTGATTTGATTTGATTCAGGAGGAAGATGTTACCTTTATAGCGACATACATACTGCATTCTGACCTTTCATCACGTCACCATTATTTATCACTATTAATATTTTTTCTTATTTTTCTTTTTCTAATAGAATGGTCCACAAAATAATATAATATGATAAGTCTGATTATATTTATTTATTTATTATTATTATTATTATTATTATTATTATTATTCTAATTAAAAGAAAAATAAAAAATAAAAAGAAAAGAAAAAGAAAGAGAAAGAGAAAGAAAATGAAAAATGTGAATATTCGGATTAAAAGAAATAAAATAAAAATTATGAGAAGTAATGGAAATTTGTTTTTGAATTATTTGATTAATGTAGTAAAGTATATTTCTTTTTATATTAATATATTTAAAAAATATATTCTAATATAAAAAGTTTTAAAAATAATTTTATTTGATATTAATGATTTTATTTATTTTTATTTCATATTAATTTTAATCTATTATTATAATAACATAAAAACGAAAAGAGAAGAAATAATAATTATATAATTGTTTTCTTCTGTTTGATAATTATCACAATTATAATGTTTTATTTAGTAGTTATATATGTTATAAATATAATTTAAATATTTTTTCAATTTAATAAAATAATATAAAAAAATATAGAAGAAAAACCACACGAGTCCAAAACTAATTGTTATTAAAATTAATGATCTTTTTTAAATATTAAGGACTTCTTACTTTTCTTCATTGGAGCGATGTCGACATATATACGTTGCATTTAGTTTTCAGTGCCTATTTATCATATCAGTTAAAAAAATAAAAAGTAGAATTGCATATATTCAAGTTAAGTTTTGAATGTATTCTTATTTTTCTGGCATACTCATTTTTTATTGTTGAAAATTGTTTGGATTGTATATCTACAAATTTATTTTTCTTGTGAAAAATAAATATTTTAAGTTTCATAAAATATATATTTTATCGTGATTTGATATGATCTTTCATATTTTTGTTTATTTTAATAATATTTAATATAATAATATACAATTAAAATTCATAATGATCTTAGTTATTTTGAAGAGTTCATTTCAATAGTTTAATTTTGATTATATTTTGTGTAAGTGGGTGAATCTCAAACATTGAAATCTTATACATCATAATTAAAATTCTATGAAGAGTATGATACCAAGAACATATATATATCTATTAAATAATCATTGCTTTCAACAAAAATGCCTCTCTGGAACAAGTTGAGAAAACAATCTTTATATTATTTTTTTCATGAAAAGGAAAGGAAGTTGAAAGCATATAATCCAGCATTTTCAATGTCCCATTTCATCCTCAGAACTCTTGCTCAAAGAGAGATCCTGAAAAAAAAAAGTGAAACACTTTTAATAAATGATGGTTTCTTTAAAATAAAATTAGGATTTTTCAACTAAAATTTATCTAAAATATAATTAAATAAAAAGAATATAAAAAAGATAATTTTTTGAAATTATTTTCGAATAAAACTAAGGATGTGTTTACAAAAGTGATGTGGTATTATGAAATTATATGATAACCTTTTCTATATAAGATGGTTCCTTTAAATTAAAATTACGATAGCCAAAATTTAGATGTAACACACCAGCATTGTTTTAGACAATTAAAATTTCAGACAACCCTTTCTTCCAAATTTAGATAAGAATCTTACATTAATGACTGGATTAAACATATAAAGTAAAAAAATTAATAAATAATTTTTTAACATTGTTTTAATTATGAGATAAATTATTTTATTAAGGAAAAATTAAATATATAAAGAAAAAAATTAATAAATTTATTACTTTTTAAACTTTTTAATTAAAAATAATAACAATATTTCTTATTTTCAAGATTTCAAACATATTATTAGTGTCTAAACTCTTAACTCATAGTCCTGATACATCTATTTCATAAACTTATCATATATATTATCTAAGAGTTATTATAAGACAACCTTTTTGATAAAAGATGGTTCCTTTAAAATAAAAGGGTTAAATATATTTTTAATCCCTATACTTTGGGGCGATTTTGGTTTTAGTCCCTCTTTCAAACTATAGTACAATTTAGTCCTTCAACTTTAGAAAACTCTGGTTTTAGTCCTTTTTTTCAAACGCATTTCTCAGTTAACATTGGACAAAAAATGTGTCAAATAATGTAAACAATCCAAATGCTATAATGTAACGTGCTTGAAACAACAAATAAAGTTTTAAAAAATTTGGTAAAAAGGACTAAAACCAGAGTTTTCTAAAGTTGAAGGACTAAATTGTACTATAGTTTGAAAGAGGGACTAAAACCAAAATCGTCCCAAAATATAGGGACTAAAAACATATTTAACCCAAAATAAAATAACGATTTTTCAAGTAAAATTAAATAAATTTCCAAGTAAAATTTATTTAAAATATAATTAAATAAAACGAATATAAAAAAGCTCTGTTTTTTTTAACTATTTATCAACAAATTAAGGATGTGTTTTTCAAAAAGGCTTTTCTTTTACCTTATTTTTTAATAAAAACATGATATTATGGAATATATCTTTAAAGATTCTTAAATGTTTCTTTATCTGAAATTTTGAAGTTTTTTTTATTTTATTGTTTAGTTTCTTTTTAAGAAACACAACTCTACCGTACGTATTATATGCGCTCAGTGTATGTAGATCGAAATACCATAATTAATCATTTAAACATAAAGGAGAGGAGATTGATAGATCACAATTAGATTCAAATAATTATTTAACCACTTTAAACATGTATGTAATTATGTTTATATATAATTAGACTGTAATTATCTTATAATATATATGATAAGTTTATTAAGTAGATGTATCGGAAGAGTCTATATACTAATAATAAGGTTGAAATCTTGAAAATAAGATATCTTGATATTGTTTTTAATTAATAAGGAATAAATTTATTAATTTGTTTATTTATATATTTAATTTTTCTTTAAGGAAATCAGTTATCTCATAGAAAAATTGTTAAAAAAATCATTTATTAATTTGTTTCTTTAAAAAAAAATAGGTCATAGCAGTATAAATGTAAGATTTTGGAGAGTGTTGTATCCATCAAAATTGAAATAAAAACAAGAGTGAAAGAGAAATAGTGTGAAAATGAAGAGAGTGTCAACTTTCATTGTGTTACTCTTCACCATTGTTGTAGCCATGAAGCCTGCGAAAAACTTTCAGTTTTGAGGATGAAATGGGACATTTAAAATGCTAGATTATATGCTTTCATCTTCCTTTCCTTTTCATGAAAAAATAATATAAAGATTGTTTTGCTGAACTTGTATGGAACAAGAATTTGTGTTGAAAGTAAATGATTATTGAATATATATATATATATATATATATATATATATATATATTGTTTGTATCCATTTTTCATAGAGTATCTGGTATTTAATTACGATGTATGGTTTCAATGTTTGAGATTCGCCAGCTTGAGCAAAATAATTAAAATTAAATTATGGAAATAAACTCTTCAAAATAACCTAAGATTATTATGAATTTTAATTGTTTTTCATTATATAAAAATGTATTAAAATAAAAAAAATACAAAATGTTAGATATTATACAAAATTCATGATAAAAATTATATTTTATAAAGCTTAAATATTTAATGGTTGAGTCAACAAAAGAAAAAATCACTTTTCAACCAAATTTTTTGAAATTCTTCCTTTTAAGATGTTTCAAAACACAGATAATCTTATAAACTCCATAAATATAAGTTTTTAACCTTAAAATGTCTGAAAAATTATTTACATATTCACACTAACTTTATCTAAAATTATTAACATGTCAAACTAGAACAACTCTTACTTACACAATAAGTATTCACCTTAAACCAATTAATATATGGAACTTGTCACGTCGATAAATGAAACCATCCTACCTTCCTTAGGTTGAATATTGAAAATTTTCAACATCAATAAATTAGAGACAATATATTACCTAGATTCTTCTTAGATTTATTCGTGGTCGTAAATACTAACTTTTTAATTTGAAAAATAACAAAAGAAAATATAATTGGATCTTGAAATCTACCATGAGTTTTCATCCTCCAAATAATCTAAATAATTACATTAATAATAATGACAACCACTTTAATCATTTTATACAAAGAAATATAATAAATAAATTCTTCAAAGGTGAACCGGATTTTCAATTAATAAGACAAATTCATTTTTAATTAATAAGACAAATTCATTTTTTACCCATATTGAAATTTGTACATTGATCTTTGTATTAATTTATATTTTTCTAAGTTTATTACATTCTAATTTATTTCTAATTATTTAATCAAAGCTTTTGCTCTTATCCTTGTGTTTTTTAAACATCATTCTTTTCTAATTTAAATAAATATACACACACAAAAATAAAGTAAAAATAAAAAATTTTATTCAATGAACTTGAACATAAAAAAAATTCACTTCTTATAACTTAAAAACATAATTAGAATCGGTCTAATCACAGTTCAAATTAATTACTAACTTCTTATAACTTGTAAATATAAAAGAATTCACTTCGTGTAAACCTAATTATTAACTTATTTAAATTAATTAAATAATTAATTTATTATTGATTGTTCTTACAATTCATCATAATACTTAGGTTATAGTTTCAAATTCACTAGTTACAATTTTAGTTTTTTCAAGGTTCGTTATAACTTCAAATCTATCATATAAATTTTTTATATCTTCAAATCCATCAAATAAACTTTCATGTTTTTCAAAATTTGTTATAATTTCAAATCAATCAAATAAACTTGTTATACTTTCAAATCTATCAAATGAACCTTTATGTTTTTTTTAATGTTTAATATAGTTTCAAATCCATTAAATAAACTTGTTGTAACTTCTCAAATCCAAATCAACTAATAGAACTTTAAGGTTTTCTATTACAATTTCGAGCTAAAGCAAAGAAAACAATAACGTAGTAAACAATAATATTGGAAAGTTAATTTCGTCCAAAATACTTGTTGACAAAATATATATATATGTTACGAATAGCAACTATTAAATATTTTACCCATACATTCTCTTTACACAATAATTGCATGTGTAATTAAAATTATCATTTCTGTTTATCACTTTGAGATTAAAAATATCAATTTACTACATAAGAAAGATTATATCAGTCTAAGGTTAAGCAAAGTTATCAACTCAAGATTATCGAAGTAAAAAACGAAATATTTAGAGCTAAAAATATCTATTCTTTTCAAATATTTAAGAGATAAATTTTAAGTTTGACTTAACTGTTTTATTAAATAAAATTTATATTCACTTGTATAATCTAAATTTAATTTATTTTTAAATAATGTAAAATTTTCAACACATCTTTTCACATTTTGAATATTTAATTAAACAATAATAAATAGTCTAATAAATTCTTCAATAAATAAATATCATTATAATAAAATTTAAACCGCTTAGGGAATGAAAATTACTACATTTAAATAATTACATTTTTTGTTTTAGACAAAATTAAGACTTGAAAAATCTTGTACTTTTAACTCTATGATTAAATTAATGTAAAAAAATGTTTTGTATTCTAGATAAGTTCTCAACATTGAAAAACCAACGGTATAGTTTTGTAAAGAATGTTTTATAATAATAATAAAAGTAAATAAAAAGAAGGTTTAATAGGTTCGGAGGTCCCTATATTTGGGGTTTGTTTCAATTGGGTCCTCCAATTTTAAAAGTGATCAATTAGGTCCCTAATTTTGTCAATTTGAATCAATAAAAGTCTTTCCGTTAAATGCAGTTAATGTCGTGAAGTTTTTGAACATGTGGAACGTTGACGCTTCTAGGTGACACCATTTCAAGTGCATAGGTGGATTATAAAAGGGTGAAATCCCGTGCACTTGAAATGGTGTCACCTGGAAGCGTCAACGTTCCATATGTTCAAAAACTTCACGCACGACGTTAACTGCATTTAACGGAAAGACTTTTATTGATTCAAATTGACAAAATTAGGGACCTAATTGATCACTTTCAAAATTGGAGGACCCAATTGAAACAAACCTCCAAATATAGGGACCTCCGAATCTATTAAACCTAAAAAGAAATTATAGATAAGGAATAATATAAGATTGCATTTAAGGAATGTAATCATGACTTTAAAGATAATTAATATATAATAAATTAGAAATTATAGATAACTTATATATATATATATATATATATATATATATATATATATATTAAGAGATATTGTTATTATTTCGTAACTAAAAAAAAACTACCACTGAGAATATTATAAAAAATCATTTATCTCAGCGAAATGCTAATTTAAACAGAGGTCAAAGTCCTATAAATGTGAGATCTTTGAGAGTGTTGCATCCATTGAAATCCAAATCAAAACAGCAGAGAATCATTGAGCAGAGTGTGTGAAAATGAAAAGAGTGTCTTCATCAGTGTTTGGTTTGGGAGTTTTGTTACTTCTCACAGTTGCAGCCATGAAACCAGTGAATGGATTCAACTGTTCAGTAGCAAAACTTTCATTGATTGAATGCTTTCCTTTTCTCGAAAGGAATCAAGATATCCCTTCAACTTCTTGCTGTAATGTAGTGAGTAATGTAAGAGCTTCAGCACCTACAAAACCTGAACTTCGTGAAGCATGTCAATGTTTCACAGAAGGCATAGTTGATTTTCCTAAACTTGACAAAGATAGAGCTATTCAACTTCCTAAACTTTGTAACGTTGATATCGGTTTTCCCCTCACCAAAGACATCGACTGTAATAAGTAAGATTTCTTTTTTATTTTTATTTTTCTTAATTTATTTATACATACTCATACTTTTCATTATTCTTTTATTTTATTTTTTCACTTTTTCTTTTTCAGGATCTCAACTTGAGAGAATGAAATGGAACATTAAAAATGCTGGATTATACTTTCAATTCCCTTTCCTTTTCATGAAATAAATAAGATTGTTTTGCCAAACTTGTGTGGAAGAAGAATTTGTGCTGAAAGTAAATGATTATTGAATAGATAGATATGTTATTAGTATCCATTTTTTTATAGAGTCTTTTTGCATTTAATTATGATGTATGGTTTTAGTGTTTGAGATTCGCAATCCTAAACAAAATAATCAAAGTTAAACTATTGAAATGAATTCTTCAAAATAACTTAAGATCATTATGAATTTTAATTATTTATCGTTATATAAAATTTATTAAAAAAAATGCATTATCCTTTCACAGCTTAGACAATTGGCTCATGGTTTCTTAGAAGAAACTCTTAAACATGTATCTTTTCATTTACTCATACAAATAAAATCATCATTGCCAAAAATTCTTAAAATTATTTTCTTAATTTTAAATTAAAGATAATTAAATTACGACTGCAATGTTTGGATAATTGTAAAAATATTATATATTAAACAAGAAATAAAGGTTAAAGTTGTAAAAAAATCTATTATGTGGACATCTTATACAAAATATTATTCTCATTACAAATCTGAAGATTCGATTAGTTAAAGTAAAGAATAATACGTCTAGTGTCAACGGTTAAAAGTTCAGGACAATCTAACAGTTTATGAAGCAATAATTTTAATCTTTTTGAAATGACTTAAACCTAAAAGTAGGATGTCGTTTGAGCGAGATTAGTCTCACTTAGTCAAGATTTGTGTGGCATTAAGAACAAAGTTATTAAATTCGAGAGTTTACGTAAACTCGTGAGAGTCGTGTAAACTCGTGAAAGTTGTGTAAACTTGACTCGTAAACTCCACTCTTAAACTCGTAAGAGTTTACTTCAGATGAAAAAAATTATATAAATAATATCTTAATTCAAATAAGTCTACAAAATTATATAACTTCAAATAAAGAGAATTTATAAATAAATATTGTAAAACATAAATACTTGAATTATTGTCATTAATTTTGATGCATTTTATTAAATATATAACTTTCAAGCTTGTAGAATTGTTCCAAACTTGCGATTTTATACGATCCTATCGATTCCACAGTCGATTCTATCAAATTTATGCAAAAAACGAGTTTACTTCTGAGTTAACTCGGAAGCCATGTCTAGAAACGTAAACTCGTACAAGTTTATGAATTAATTCGAGAGTTTGATAACTATGATTAGGAATGTTTGTCTTGCCTGAACAAAAATTATGTATGGTTAATATGTAGCACTATTTTTTTCTTGAGCAAGAATTGGCTCATTTGAGCAAAGATTAGACAAAAATATACAAAAATTGCATATCATATATCAATCTGAATTTAGAATTATGTAGAGCTCAATTCAACTATGAAATCAACAAATTTTGAACAACATCCTCCAACCCAAAAAAGAAAAAAATATCATGTATCCCTTAAATTAATATTTCAATGTAAACCAAAATAATGCAGCCAAATAACAATAATAACACATACCAAACTCATAGCATGCATTATAACTCATACCATTCAATCCTAACTTGAGAGCCTCTACGAGAAACGTCACCAAAATGAAAAATAAAAATTATGTTAGAATTAACTTTCTCATCTTAGTGAGTTTGCTAGTATGGAAGAAGATCGGAAAAGAATGAGTTATTTCCTGTTTCTGTGCTGCTACGTGAAATTGGAAGAGTGTAAGTATGAACAGTTTTTTGAATGAGATTGATGATCTCAAATTGTTTATCTCATTATGATTCCTTGACCTAGTAATCCACAGCTTATCAACAGAAAGAAAAACAACAAAGAAAGATAACAAAACCAAAAGGGAGTAAAAGAAAAAGAACACAATAAAAGAAACACTTCATCAATATTCTTCTTTTCTTATACTCTCACCATCTATCCTTACCTGTGTTGTCTACACTTCTGATTCAAAAAACCATATAGTAATTCAGAAAGTCTTTCATGGCTATGCCTCTCATAACTCAATTTTGAAAGAACCTCACCAAACATATTCTGTAATATCGTATCATTTTTGAAAAACCAAACTCAGTTTTGTTGGTAAATACTTTTAAGAAAAATTACTTTTCTATACTTTTTATTTAATTATATTTTAAACAAATCTTACTTAAAAATAGATAATATATATGATAACTTTATTAAGTACACGTGTAAGCACTATGAGTTAAGAGTTTAGTTACTAATAATAAGTTTGAAATCTTGAAAATAAGATCTTGATATTGTTTTTAATTAAAAAGAAATAAATTTATTAATTTGTTTCTTTATATGTATTTATTTTTTTCTTTAAGGAAATAATTTATCTCATTAAAAATGTTAAAAAAATAATTTATTATTATTTTTTCTTTATATATTTAATCCAGTCATTAATGTAAGATTATTATCTAAATGTGGAAGAAGGGTTGTATGAAATTTTAATTATCTAAAATTAGTTTTTTATATTCTTTTTATTTAATTATATATCTTATAATATCTCTTAGATAATATATATATATATATATATATATATATAGAAAGTTTATGGAGTGAATGTACCCGGACCTATGAGTTAAGAGCTAAGATACTAACAATAAATTAGAAATCGAAAGTCACTTAGATTAAAGAGATATCGGTATTACTTTTAATTAATTTTTTAAAAAAGTAATAAATTTATTTAATTTTTTCTTTATATGTTTAATTAAGCCATCAACGTAAACATAGGTGAGAACAGTATAAATGTAAAATATTGGAGAGTGTTGTATCCATCGAAATCGAAAAAAAAATAAGAGTGAAAGAAAAAAAAGTGTGAAAATGAAGAGAGTGCCAACTTTGATTGTGTTACTTCTGACAGTTGCAGCCATGAAGCCTGCGAATGGATTCAGCTGTGTGGAGGCAAAACTTTCATTGTTGACATGCTTACCTTTTCTGACGAGCAGTCAAGATAGCCCTTCAACTGCTTGCTGTAATGCAGTGAGCAACGTGAGAGCTTCAGCACCAACAAAACCTGAACTTCGTGAAGCATGTCAATGTCTGACGGCAGCCGTGGGTGAATTTCCAAACCTTGACAAAGACAGAGCCATTCAACTTCCTAAACTATGTAACGTTGATGTCGGTTTTCCCCTCACCAAGGACATCGACTGTAACACGTAAGATTTCTTTTTTATTTTTATTTTTCTTAATTTATACATACTCATAATCCTCATTATTCTTACGTATTTTTATTCACATTTTTCTTTTCAGGATCTCTCCTTGAGCAAGAGTTTTGAAGATGAATGGGAGATTGAAAATGTTGGATTATGCTTGGAACTTCCTTTCCTTTTCATGAAAAAATAAATAAAATTGTTTTGCTGAACTTGTGTGGAACAAGAATTTGTGTTGAAAGTAAATGATCATTGAATAAATATATATATATATATATATATATATATATATATATATATATATATATATATTTTGTTTGTATCCATTTTTCATAGAGTATCTAGTATTTAATTATGATGTATGGTTTCAATGTTTGAGATTCGTCAGCTTGAATAAAATAATTAAAATTAAATTACCGAACTCTTCAAAATAACCTAAGATTATTATGAATTTTAGTTGCTTTTCATTATATAAAAATGTATTAAAATAAAAAATATATATAAAATGTTAGAGATTATACAAAATTCACGATAAAAATTATATTTTATGATACTTAAAATATTTAATGTTTGAGATTAAACACAAGGAAAAATCACTTTACAACTAAAACTTTTAAAAGTCTTTTCTTTAAACATGTTTTAAAACATAAATAATCTTGTAAACTCACCATAAAAATAAGCTTTTAATTCTAAAAAGAAAGCTGAAAAATTACTCGTATATTTATATTAACTTTTTCTAAAAATACTAACATGATATCAAATTAGAACAACTACATATACTTTCAGTATTCACCTTAAGCTAATTAATATATAGAACTTGTTATATTACTTCGATAAATAAAACTATCATACCTATAAAATTTTCAGCATCAATAAATTAAAAAAAAATATACTATCGAGATGTTTCTTAGATTTATACGACTCATAAACACTAACTTTTTAATTTGAAAAATAACAAAAGAAAATACAATAAAATCATGAAATCTATCATGAGTTCTCATCTTCTAAATCATTCAAATAATTACACTAATGATAATGACAATCACTTTAATCATTTTATACAATAAAATATAATAAGTAAATCCTTCATCCTAAAAGTTAAATTATAATTCTAAATATCTTAATTTTTTTTGTGCAAGTTAGTAAATCAATCCAGTTCATCAAGGTTTAACCAGGTTCTTAATTAATAAGACGAGTTACTTTTTACCCATACTAAAATTTGTGCATTGATCCTTTGTATTAATTTATATTTTTTTCCTCATAAGTTTATTACATTCTAATTTATTTCTAAGTATTTAATTAAAGCTTTTGATCTAATCATTCTTTCTTAATTTAAATAAATACACACACAAAAAAATAATTTAAAAGAAAATATTTTTTTATTCAATGAACTTAAAAACATAAAAAAAATAATCACTTCTTATAACTAGTAAACATATAATTAGAATCGGTCTAATTACAATTCAAATTAATTACTAACTTCTTATAAATTGTAAACATAAAAAAAATTCACTTCTTATAAACGTAATTACTAACTTATTTAAATTAATTAAATAACTAACTTATTACCGATTGGTCTTACAATACATCGTAATATCTTGATCGGTATACAAATCAGCCTGTACGTAATACTTTTTAAATAGAAACTAAAGAATAAAATAAAACAACTTTAAAATTTCACCTAGACAAACATTACTAATGTAAGAACCTCTAAAGACATATTTCGTATAATATCATATCATTTTTGAAAAAAGAGATCCTTAGTTTGTTGATAAATAATTTCAAAAAAATAGTTTTCTATATATTTTTATTTAATTATATTTTAAATAAAATTTCATTGAAAAAGCGTTATTTATTTTAAAGGAACCATCTTTTATGAAAAAGGTTGTCTTATATAATAACTTTTATATAACATATATGACTACAAACAAGAAAAATTGATATTACCGATAACTAAAATTTCGTCAGTAAAACTGTATTGCTAAATTTTATTGATAGAATTTTTTTGTCGGTATTTTTGTTGATAATTATCGACAAAAAATATGTCGATAAATATTTCGATCTGGTTCATCTTCTTTCTCTGTTTTCCTTCTTCTTCCGTTTTGTTTCTTTGTTTTTTACAAATATAAAAGATTGAACGCATTAAAGGCAATGATAAACTTTGGTGTTGGCCAAACTTAGAAAAAAGTGTGCAGTGGTGACAATGTGTAGTGATGGCAATGCGTGAAAGAGAGAGAATAGAGGCGACCTGACTGAACCAAAATGGAGATGACCTGACTGAACAGAGTGGCGACCTTGTTGAACAGAGATGATGACAATCTTGATTTGTAGCTGCAATGGAGTGGAAGAGAAGAAAAAAAATGGAGTGGAAGAAATGCGAGAGAGAGATACATAACGATACTGTCTCACGGAGAGAGAGGAAAAATGGACAGAAAAGTTCCTGCTCTTTTTACCGATGGTGAGTGAAATGTGCATTACCAATAGATTTTACCAACAGAAAAATTCGTCATTAAGTGCAAAAATAAGTGAGAAATTCCTGCTCTTTTTACTTTTTCGTTGATATGTGAAATGTGCATCTTTGTCGGTAATGATTTCGTCAATAAAATCTGTCAGTGATAAATATTTTGAAATTCATCAATAAAATTTGTCAACAATGCTAATTTACCAACAAATATATTTTTGTCAGTAAAATTTCATTTGTGATTTCAGGAATTTTTGTAATAAGTTTGAAATCTTGAAAATAGGATATCTTGATATTATTTTTAATTAAAAAATTTAAAAGGTAATAAATTTATTAATTTGTTATTTTGTACATTTTTATTTTTCTTTAAGAAATCTTTTATATCATAAAACAATGTTAAAAAAATCATTTATTAATTTTTTTATATATATTTAATTCAGTCATTAATGTAAGATTCATGTCTATATTTGGGAGAAGGGTTGCGTGGAATTTTATTATCTAAAATTATATTTTTTATATTATTTTAAAGACACCATCATTTATTAAAAGGGTTATCTTATATCTCTTATATTATATATATATATATATATATATATATATATATATATATATAAATCAAGTTTAGAAAAATATACTTTTGACACAATTTTTTTTATACAACATTCTTTATTAATTAATTTTTTTAAAAAAATTACAAAATTTCATTTTTTATAATTAATTTATTTTTGTTAAATGTGTCAAATGAATGTAAATATGTATATATCATTCTATCATCCAGGACCTATGAGTTAAGAGCTCAGATACTAACAATAAATTAGAAATCGAAAGTCACTTAGATTAGAGAGATCTTGATATTATTTTTAATTAAATTTTTTAAAAAGTAATAAATTTATTTAATTTTTTCTTTATATGTTTAATTAAGTCATTGACGTAAACATAGGTCACACACAGCAGTATAAATGTAAGATTTTGGAGAGAGTTGTATCCATCGAAATCGAAACAAAAACAAGAGTGAAAAAAAGAGAGTGTGAAAATGAAGAGAGTGTCAAGTTTGATTGTATTAGTTCTGATAGTTGCAGCCATGAAGCCTGCGAATGGATTCAGCTGTGTGGAAGCAAAACTTTCATTGTTGGCATGCTTACCTTTTCTCACCAGCAGTCAAGATAGTCCTTCAAGTGCTTGTTGTAATGCAGTGAGTAATGTGAGAGCGTCAGCACCTACCAAACCTGAACTTCGTGAGGCATGTCAATGTCTTACGGCAGCCGTCGGTGAATTTCCAAACCTTGACAAAGATAGAGCCATTCAACTTCCTAAACTATGTAACGTTGATGTTGGTTTTCCCCTCACCAAAGACATCGACTGTAACAAGTAAGATTTTTTTCTCCATAATTTATACATACTCATACTTCTCATTATTCTTTTATTTTTGTTCACATTTCTTTTTTCTTTCAGGATCTTTCTTTGAGCAAGAGTTTTGAGGATGAAATGGGACATTATTGAAATGCTGGATTATGCTTTCAAACTTCCTTTCCTTTTCCTTAACAAAAAATAAGATTGTTTTCTCAACTTGTTCCACACAGACATTGTTATTGAAAATGATTATTACTTAATAGATATATCAGTTATTGGTATCCATTTCTTCATAGACTCTGTTTGCATTTAATTATGATGTATGGTTTCAATGTTTGAGATTCACCCACTTTAACAAAATAGTCAAAATTAAACTATTGAAATGAACTCTTTAAAATAACTAAGATCATTATGAATTTTAATTGTTTATATAAAAATTTATTAAAATAAAAAAATACAAAAATATGAAAGATCATATCAAATCACGATAAAAATTATATTTTATGAAACTTAAAATATTTATTTTTCTCAAGAAAAATAAATTAGTAGTTATACAGTCCAAACAATTTTCAACAATAATAAAAAATGAGTATACCAGAAAAATAAGAATACACATAACTTAACTTGAATATATGCAAAGACGATGATATTTTGACAACGGGATAATGTGTAATTACTTTATTGGTTTATTTGAATTTACGTTTAAAAAATATTTAAAACAGACCAATCATAAGCTATCATGTATACGTTGTCAAAAAATTATTAAAAAGTATTGTTAAAAGAAGTTTTTTCTATATGCAATTCTACTTTTTATTCTTTTTAACTGTTATGATACATAGACCGCTGAAAACTAAATGCAATGTATACATTGTGGACCACACTCCAATGAAGAAAAGTAAGAAGTCCTTAATATTTAAAAACACATCATTAATTTTAATAACAATTAGTTTTGGATTTTTCCTATGTTTTTTTATATTATTTTATTAAATTAAAAAATATTTAAATTATATTTATAATATATATAACTATTAAATAAAACATTATAATTTTGATAATCATCAAGAAGAAGAAAACAATTATACAACTAGCTATTATATTACACTCATTCAGTATAGAAAGTTATATGTGTACATACTAATGGAAACTATACATTTTTCAAAAGAAAAAAAAATATTCAACTCTGGATTTTTATTCTAAACTATGTTTAACATCGATATAAAATTTATATATGAATACATTGAATCCAAAACAGCTTTTACTTTCATAATATTTATCATACATACTTTCTATGTGTTATCAATCCATAAAACATTATCATACATATTAAACATACATAATATAATAAAATAAAAATATTGAAATAATAATTAAAATAAAGTATTTTAATTTAATATTTCGTTATTATACGTTTTCTATTACAGAATTGATAATTAAAGTTAAAATGAAAAACAAAATAGTTAACGTGATATTTTATTGATATTTATATTGTATTTATAATTAAAAGTCAATAAAATAATAATATTTTCACTTTACTTCATCTTATCTTTTACAAATTTATTAACTATAAAAGTGAGAAGTTAATATTTTTTAAGAAAAAACACAAATGCTAACGTCAAGAAAGCAAAAAGAGATAGAAACATAATGCGTTTTGTTTGAACATCTAGATCACCTTCCAAGAAAACGAAAAAAAAAAAAAATCATTTATATAATAAAAAAGAAGATAAGATTGATTTAAGGAATGTAATCATGACTTTAAAGATGACTAATAATAAATTTGAAACCATAAATAACTTATATATAAAAATAAGTTTGAAATCTTGAAATAAGATATTGATATTATTTTTAACTAAAAAGTTTAAAAAGTAATAAATTTATTAATTTTTCTTTAAGAAAATAATTTATATCATAAAACAATGTTAAAAAATCATTTATTAATTTTTAGAAAGTAATAAATTTATTTAATTTTTTCTTTTATATGTTTAATTAAGCCATTGACGTAAACATAGGTGAGAACAATATAAATGTAAGATTTTGGAGAGAGTTGTATCCATCAAAATCGAAACAAAAATAAGAGTGTGAAAATGAAGAAAGTGTCAACTTTGATTGTGTTACTCCTCACTGTTGCAGCCATGAAACTAGTGAATGGATTCAGCTGTTTGGAAGCACAAGTTTCAATGTTGCAATGCTTACCTTTTTTTCTCAATGCTGAAAATAGCCCTTCAACTTCTTGCTGTGATGCAGTGAGGAATGTGAGAGCTTCAGCACCTACAAAACCTGAACTTCGTGAGGCATGTCAATGTCTCAAGGCAGACATCGCTCAATTTCCTAAACTTTTCGATGATAAAGTCATTCAACTTCCTAAACTATGTAAGGTTGATTTCGGTTTTCCCCTCACCAAAGATATCGACTGTAACAAGTAAGGTTTCTTTTTTATTTATATTTTTCTTAATTTATACATATTATTCTTTTATTTTTGTTCACATTTTCTTTTTCAGGATCTATCTTTGAGTAAGAGTTTAAAGGATGAAATTAGACATTGAAAATGCTCGATTATGCTTTCAACTTCCTTTCCTTTTCATGAAAAAAAAAAAATAAGACTGTTTTCTCAATTTTTATTGAAAGTAAATGATTATTGAATAGATATATTTTTTGTTGGTATCCATTTCTTCGTAGACTTTATTGGCATTTAATTATGATGTAAATGTTTGATATTCGCCGGCTTAAACAGAATAATCAAAATTAAACTATTGAAATGAACTCTTCTTGAAACATTCTAAAATATAGTTATAAATCATATTATAGTAGTCACGTAAATAATAAGAAAGAATAGTTATGTACTAGTAAATAAAGTATCAACTTTACAATCTTTTAAAATAATCATAAAATTTAAAAACCTTATATACAAGGAACTATTAAAACTATACATAAATTAGTCCAACTATGTTGTAGCATCTCGCCATCTAGAGTCTGTTCTAGAGACACCTCATCTACCTCTGCTTACACCCACACGATGATCACTACAAAAAAAGAATACCAAACATACAAAACACAATCACAAACAGAAGGGTAAGCTAGCTATAAAAGAATTCATACAATTGCATAGCAAATAACATACTCAAAATAAATCAAGCAAGATAAACTATTTCAAACATCCTAACATGTTATGACCTAGACTTGACCGTCCAAACATAGAATGATTGTCATGCTATGGCGGGTTATGCACTTGTGGTGACCTTTACTGCTTTGCAAAGTCATTACCAACAGGTTTCACCCTACCACACTCACAAGGTTAGTTTGTTCCATGCCTTGAGGCATACTGGAAGTCTCCAAGACTAAGACCTCCTGCTACTCCTCACGACATGGTTCAATCCTCTCTACTTGAGAATGAAAGACCATTGGAGTTTCAGGATAGCCCCCAAAACTAAGCTCATACATTCATTCTAAACAAACTTGAATCTCACTAAGAGATTCCACATTGAAACTTACTTTCACCACTTAAAATTCATATACCTTTACTTGGAAACATACTCATGACAATAATCGATTATATACTATAAGAGACACTCAAACATACTTCATAAGGTACTCAACACTTCAATTAGATAAAATTAAAGCAAAGAATAAAAGAGTGAACTAAAACCAGGACCACTTGCTCAATGCACACTCTCGCATAGTGAATCCAGAGGTTTCTCGCACAACAGCCATCTCGTTGTTTTGAATAAACTCATAGTGGTACCAAACCTCAACCCCTCGCATAGTGCCCCAATTTTATATGCAAAAACCCAAACAATGGTCCAGACTCCCCAAGAACTCCCAGAGCGCACCCCCTCGCTATTCGAATAAATCTGACAGTGGCCCTAGATCACAATCAGGCGCTCATCAGACAGAGAGCCAACCCCCACAACCATTTGCACATCTCACCTTCACATTGTAAGAATGCTCAAACATAGGGCAACTCGTCATGACCACTCATTGTGCGAATCTATTCGCTCAGCGAGTCTGCATAATTCTGCAGCAAGAATTCTGCAGAATTATGCAACTCAAACCCCATTTACCAATTCTACCTATTTTTCCCAACTTCTAACTATCCTAATTTGTGTTACATACGTAATTAGACTTAACTAAGTGTTCCTAAACCTTACTAATATCAATCTAAAGTGCTTATGAACCAATTACCTCTTCAAAACTCCAAATTTCTCAACCTAGGGATTCTACCACTTTTGACATGATTGTTTTATCAACTTAAAGGCTCAGCCTAGTCCTATTTGACTTACCAAAACCCTTCCTATAGACCAATTTCACACCAAACCCCAAATGCTCATTTTCACTACTCTACTTCCTCAAAATTCACTACAATCATAACTAGATGGATCATCAAATCAACATAATCACAACTTCATGACATTTTATAACCACAATAACAGATCAAACATCATCCAAATCAAGTTTAATTTCACAGTTCATCCGTTTACACATCACAACATTCACATTACACATCACCTATACCTTAACAATAAAAATTTAGTTCAAATAGCTCATTATTCACATACTTATCATACATATACAGAAAATTCTAAATCATAAAAATTATTGTGGAGTAATTTTTGACCAATAACAGATTGACACGTAATCAATGTTCAAATGTTGTCAAAAAAATGTTGTCTAAATATCATTATCCTTAATTTTAATAACACTTAGTTTTGCACTCGTGTGGTTTTTCTCTTATGTTTTTTTTTATATTATTTTATTAAATTTAAAAAAATATTGAAATTATATTTTAACATATATAACTACTAAATAAAACATTATAATTATTAATCATCAAGCAAAAGAGAACAATTATACAACAATTAATTATATTATATTATAGATAAGAGTATGTATTCATATGTAGATACTAATGGAAACTATACATTTTTCAAAAGAAAAAATTATCCAACACAAGGTTTTTATCCTAATCTATATTGTTACATCACTCTCACCTTGTAGTGGATAACTAGAATATCTTCATTTATTCACGTTATTATTAATGTAATTATTGCTCACAAGAAAAGAACACAAACAATAAAAAACAGAGGAAAAGGTAAGTTAATGTGCAAAAAGAGTCATCATACAATAAGTATACAAATATTAACATGTGTAATAACTCATATCAACCAATCCTAAGACATACAATTACTCATAGTAGATTCAACCATCCGGATACGTGTATTGATATCAAACTCTGACAAGTTATGCACTTGTGGTAGGCTCTAGGTACTCTGTAAAGTTATTGGCAATGTGTTTCATCCAACAACACACAAGATTAGTCCATTAACATCTTTGACTAAGGTAAAGTCGGTACGTAAAAACCTCCTACTCCTCTCATCACATACTTTATCATTTTCTACACAAGTTATTAAAGCGACATGTTAACTCCCAATATGAAATTCATATATCAATACATACTCTACTTGAATCATAAGGAATTTCTCCTAAAGATTTTTAGTAATATTTACCTTACTCTACTTGAATCACAAAAAATTTCTCCTAAAGATTTTTTCGTAATATTTACCATACATACTTTCTACTATGTTATGAATCTATCAAACATCATACATATTAAACAGTAATAAAATAGTTATATCATTAACATTATTATTAGTATAATGTAACAAAATAAAAATGTTGAAATCATAATTAAAATAAAATATTTTAATTTAATGTTTCATTATTATACGTTTTCTATTACAGAAATGGATAATTAAAATTAAAATGAAAACTAAAATAAAACAGTTAATGTAATATTTTATTGATATTTATATTGTATATTATAATTGAAAGTCGATAAAATAATATACATAACAAAATCATATACTTTAAATTGTTATATTTTTAAAATTAATTATTTTTAATATATTTTCATTTTGAAATTAACTCTTTCATTTATTAAAAAAATTATCTAAGTCAATAAAATCACATTTACAAAGTTTTAGAATTTCTTTTTATTTCTTTTCATCTTTCCCTTAATCCAAATAATCATATTTTTTTCATCAAATCCAATCATTTTCACTTAAATATATCCTACAAGCTAAATGAAACACTCGTTATTTTAATTTTTCTGATCTCTTACATAAAAGATAAAATTAGAAAACTCTCTTAGTAAAATTTTTTAATATTTATATTAAGAAATAATTAATATTTTTATTTTTAATTATTTTCAAAACTTACGTTTTCTCTTTGTTAATATTTTCACTTTACGTCATCTTATCTTTTAATAATTTATTAACTATAAATGTGAGAAGTTAATTACTTTTTAAAGAAAAAATACAAATTCTAACGTCAAGAAAGCAATGTGAGATACAAACTCTTTGGTATAAACAAATTTTCATATCAGTAAAACAAGAGATGAACATAAATTTATATACACATAATATACTTTTATTGATAAAGTCTTTTAGAGTGATATTAAAAATAAGGAAAATGATATTTTAACACCATTTTTTGACACCATTTTGACACTACACACGTGTCAAAATGTGGTTGGACGATTTCAAATTAAAAAAACAAACTTTGGTTTTTCTCTTCCAAATATACCTCTGCCTCAACTTTTTTAATTTGAAATCGTCCAATCACATTTTGACACTGCACACATTTTGACACGTGTGCAGTGTCAAAATGGTGTCAAAAAATAGTGTTAAAAAATGATGTTAAAATATCATTTTCCTAAAAACAAATCCGTGAAAATATAGTCCAAAACAGACAATATCTTATCAATGTTGAAATCTATATGTATGAGTAGAACCTCCTCAACAAACATAACGAGTTTTGTTTGAACATCTAGACCACCTTCCAAGAAAACGAAAACAAAAAGTCATTAAATATTCACAACAAGATCGTTACATATAAAAAAACATTAGAAAATAAAAAAAGATGAAGAAAATGTAACTCATACTTCATCGTGGACCATTCTCCAAGAAGAAGGAAAAGAACAAAAAGTCATGAATAGTCATAAATAACGGTAACCTGATGAAAGAAAGCTCGTAACGCAGCATGTAAGTGGCTATAAAAGCAACATCTCCCTCATTGTTTCATCTATCCAAAATCAAAACTCTCTGTGAAAATGAAGACTGTGTTTGTATCATTCTTCACTCTGCTAATTGTGTTTGTCTTCACAGTTACTGCCACAAAGCCATCAAAAGGCTTAACCTGTGAGCAGGAAATAACCTTAGCGATGGCATGCTTAGATTATGTAACCAAGAAAACTGATTCCCCTTCAGCTGCTTGCTGCAATGGGATGAAATCAATCGTATATTCATCAACTACAAAGGAAGAAAAACAAGCTACATGTAACTGCCTAAGGGAAGCAGGCTCTCATATTCCTAACATAGACAAAGACAGAGTCAATAATCTTTGCAAAGTCTGCAAAATCACTAATGACTTTGATTGCCAAATGTAAGACTTCTTTTATTTACCTTTCATACTTTTCATTCATTTGCTTTTTCCTCACATTGCTTTTCCTAATTTCTTTTATTTTTTTCAGACTTGATTAAGCTTGGAACGCTGCATTATGCTGGGAGTTTTCTATTTCTGAACAGAATATATAACATTGTTTGTTCAACTTCTGTCAACAAACAATTATCTTGAAATTAATAATTAATAAATATGCTTATTATATTGTTGCTGTCTTCTATTCATTTCTTTCCTTCTACTTATGATGATGAACTATTTGTGTTTAGTGTTTGAGATTGATGAGCCTAATCCAAAATTAATCCAATGAAAATAAGCTATTATATATATAAATAAAGGATTAATCAATGAAAATAAATTTTAGAAGTATATGGTTCAAAATAAAGGATTAATAAAAAAAACATATAATTCGATTAAGATTAATATAAGGTAATCCTATAAAGATTAATAAAGAAGCGTTTAACGTCACTCCCACTTAGATTACTAATTGAAACTAAAAGTTATAAGTCAAATTTATCTTATTTTATTTTTTAAGTTATGATTACAAACATTTTAAAAGGTTATTTTATATATGTTTAAATACTACATATGTTGTTAGAAGATGATAAGGTGATATATTATAAATTGGCCTTATATCTAGTCGATGTGGGACTTTCAACACACCCCCTCACGCCGAGGTATATACATCTCGAACGTGAGACTAGATATTAATGGGTGGTCCAATAACTACCCAATAACGGATGAAACAATATGCCCAACAAATATCGTTAGGATAGACTCTAACCATAGCTCTGATACCATGTTAGAAGTGGGTTGAGTTAGGCCTACAACCCACTTCTAACATATGTAAGAAATACACATAATATAGTTTTCTTTTTTTCTACTCTTATTTTTAAATTTATTTCAAAACAATGAGACAAGTATTGCATGATTGACACCAAGTTTTCTAAATGAAAATAGTAAAACATTTCGTGACCATCTGCTAATTTATTTTTGTTTGTTTCTTGTATCAAGTTTTCTAAAAAAAACAATGAACATCACCTACTAATAATACTTTTATAAGATAGAAGAGGAAGTTAAGAATAATGTCTGATAGATATTTCTAAAATATTTTATATATGTATACTTTTATATGTCTTTTTCCCTTAAATCAGTTTGGTGTGAATTATTATAGTGTAAAACTGATTGTTGTATTGGTCTTATTTATTTATATTGTATAAATTTTTAATAGTTTAAAGTTATGAATTATTTTGATAACAAAATATTATAATAATATGTAATCTTTGTGAGTTAATGAAACAAGAACTTAAATATAAAAATGTGTGTGATATCGGTAAAGTCATATATATCATTCATTTTAATTGTTGGATGAAGCTGAAACTTTTATAAAACACGTTTTCTCTATATGATCATTGTTATTGATAATTTAAGGTCTTTTCTTAGAAAAATAATTTTCGCAATTTTGAGAAAAATTTGAATGTTATTTTGTTTCTGTTTGTTATGAATTGTCTTGGTAAAGTCTCATGTTTTACTTTGTTAATCATTATAATTTATTAATTTTAATATATTTTTATTTTGAAAATAACTTATTTATTTATTAAACTTTATCATTTTTAAATTTTTTTTTATCATGAACATCAATGAAATTATTTACAAACTTTCACCGTCCTTATTTATTCTTACCGTGTTTCCCTAAATTCACTGAACAACCATTTCTCTTCTTTCAGAGAAGACAAACTTTGAAAATTCTTTTAATTCAAATGATTAATATTTATATTAACAAATAATTAAAATTTATATTTTTAATTTTTTTTCTTATTATTATTTTCACTTTGCTTCATCCTAACGTTTACAAATTTATTAACAATAAATGTGGGAAGTTAAAAAATTAAAAGAACCATAAATTCTAACATCATTAAAAAGGCAAATTGGGATGCAAACAAAATACAAATAAGTTCAAACTTTATCTTGTCATCTAGAACACCTTAAAAAAAAAGTCATTGAATATTCAACAATATCATTACATATCAAAGTGTTGAAAAAAATACCAAAATGTAGCTCATGGTGATGATAAGTTCATGATGGATATGTTGTATGAATGAAAAACATAAATAAGGTTCCAATGGTGATGAAATAAGATAAATAACTTCAGTCTCTCTTAAATTACTCATTGGAGTCACATGTTAGAAATAGAACTAAAGGTGCTTTTGGAAAATTAAAATTTTCTATAATCTCCAAGTCCAAATTTTGTTTTATCTTACACTTTCTTAATTTTTTTCTCACTTTTTTAATTAAATTTATCTATAATTCAAATACATTTTATTTTATTTTTTAAGTTAGGATAACAAACATTAAAAGTTGAGTTAGAGTCTACATATCATCAAAAGTAGAGCTGTCAAAACGGATAACCTGTCTCGACCCGATCCGGCTCACCACAGGTTGGTTACTTAGTGAGCCAACCCAACCCGGCTCAATTATTAGTGAACCAGAAAAATTTGAACTCGGCCTGACCCACCACAGGTTGGTGGGTAAAAGGGTTGGTTCACTAGCTCACTTAATTACAACTTTTTTTAAATAAAAAAAAAATTACAAACTTTCTATAATTAAAATCTAAACAAATTCTATGCCCAAATTTCACTTCATACATGAGTGTTTAATTAATTTTGAAAATGGAAAACTTAAATAATTTTTTCAAGCAGAAAAACAAATAATAGATATCTTTTTTATAAAATTAAAATTAAATTTTAATAAAAGTAAAATTAGGTAGGTGGGTTGATCGGTCAACCCGGTCCACCACGAGTTCAACCCGCATGAGATGGGTTTAAATGAATCGGATTGAAATCTGACCTACATAAAAAAAATACAAATTTTTCAAACTCGACTCGATCCGAACCTGTGGTGGACCAAATTGACCCACATATTGTGACCATCTTTACCGGTCTAATCAAAAGCATAGAAACAAAGTAATTTGATGAACAAAATGTAACTCATAGTTCATTAAATTATTTTGTGGGCCATACTCCAAGATGAAGGAAAAGAACAAAAAGTGATTAATAGTCATAAATAATAAATAATGATCATGTGATGAAAGCTCCAAATGCACTTTGCATGTGGCTATAAATATAACATTTTCCTGAGTATTCCATCCATCCAAAATCAAAACACTTAGATAAACGTGTTTGTGAAAATGAAGACTGTATTTGTATCATTTTTCATTGTCCTGGCTGTGTCACTCTTGACAATCGATGGCACAGAGTCATCAAAAACCTTAACCTGTGAGCAGGAAAAAGCCTTAGCGAGGCCATGCTTGGATTATCTAACAAAGAAAACTAACGCTCCTTCAACTTCTTGCTGCGATGGGTTGAAAGAAATAATATCTTCAACACCTACAAAGAAAGAAAAAGAAGATGCATGTAAGTGCCTAACGTCAGACGCTCAGGTTCCTAACATAGACAAAGACAGAGCCAGTAATCTTCGCAAAGAGTGCAAAATCAAGCTCTATAATTTCATGTCCGATGACTCCGATTGCGAAAAGTAAGACATCTTTTCCTACTTATACAATCATTCATTTGCTTTTTCCTAACATTGCTTTTCCTTTCTTTTCTTTTTTTCAGAATTATAAGCTAGGAACGGTGGATTATGCTGGGAATTTTCTACTTCTGTAACAGAATAACATTGTTTATTGAACTTCTGTCAACAAACATTTTTGTTGAAGTTAATGATCAATGAATATGCTTTATATATATTCTTGCTGTCTTCTATTCACTTCTTTCCATCTAATTATGATCAACCATTTGTATTTAATGTTTGAGATTGATGAGCCTAATCCAAAATTAATCCAAAGGAAATAAGCTATCATTTATATATATATTGTATAATAAAATAAATTTTAGAAGTATCAAATAGAAGAATATACGGTTCAAAATAAAGGATTAACAAAAAAAAAAACATATAATTCTATTAAGACTAATATAATGTAATCCTATAAAGGTTAATAAAGAAGCGGTTTAACGTAACTCCCACTTAAATTACTAATTGAAATTAAAAGTTATAATTCAAAGTATCTTATTTTATTTTTTTTTAAGTTGTGATTACAAACATTTTAAAAGGTTATGTTTATTATATGTGTTGAAATAATACTGAAGCATATCTAAGAAATACACAAAATGTAGTTCTCTTATTTCTACTCTTATTTTTATTTTATTTCATAACAATGAGCATGATTGACACCTTATAATATATTAGTATTTAATATAATAAGAAAAAAAAGAAAAAATAATGTTCTAAGCATTGTTCTCCGCTTGTAATAATGTTTTGATGTGTGTTACGAAGGTTATTTTATGTTTTTGGGTAAAAGTACTCAGAATATTTTATGTGTCATTTGACATCGGAAAGTAGATATGAGAGATCTTATATTAATAAATTTAAACATTGCTCGCCAAACAATTTAATAAATTCATCAAATTCAAATGACATATAACGTTCAAAAAATGAAATTCCAAGATCAATTAATATCATAATTTCACTTTTTAGACGTCTAATTGCTTTTTTAATAGCACAGGAATCTACTTACAACAATGTCACTTGTCATTATTATTAAGTTGACATTTTTCAATTTCAATTCTAACATTACATTTAACACTAAACGTGGAAGAAAAATTTTGCCACACATAAATCAAATTTTTAAAGAAAGATATGTAATTCAATTGTATTTCTTTTATAATCGATTATAAACATAAATGCTAATCAAGAATGTAAGAAGCTATAATCAATCATGACTTTTTAATACCTATGGTTACAATATAAATTTTAAATAGTTATATTATTAACATTTTGTTAGTATACTTTAAATTGTAATAAAAATAACAATATTGAAATAATAATTAAAATAAATTATTTTAATTTCATGTTTCATTATTATACGTTTTCTATTACAGAAATAAATAATTGAAATAAAAATAAAAAATAAAACAAAATATTTTTTTTATCATGAACATCAATAAAATCATTTACAAAGTTTCATCTTTCCTTCAATCCAAAACAACCACACTTCCTTATTAAATCTCTACTCATTTTCATTCCCCTAAATTCATCATACAATCCAAACACAAGCTAAATGAAACGCTTTTCTGATGTTATCTTAATTTTTCTCATCTCTTACATAGAAGATAAAATTACAAATTAGAATCTTTAAAATTTATATTAACAAATAAATAATATTCGTATTTTTAATTATTTAAAAAAAATATTTCTTTTCTTTGTTATTATTTTCACTTTATTAATCTTAAGTTTACAAATTTATTAAGGGTTAAATATACTTTTAGTCCCTATACTTTGGAGCGATTTTGGTTTTAGTCCTTCTTTCAAACTAAGGTACAATTTAGTCCTTCAAGTTTAAAAAACTCCGGTTTTAGTTTTTTTTATCAAATTTTTTTAACTTTATTTGTTGTTTCAAACGCTTTTCTCATTTAACATTGAAGCAAAAATGTGTCAAACAGTGCAAACTATCCAAATGTTATAATGAAAAGCGTTTAAAATAGCAAATAAAGTTAAAAAAATTTGGTAAAAAGGACTAAAACCAGAGTTTTATAAAGTTGAAGGACTAAATTGTACCTTAGTTTAAAAGAGAGATTAAAACCAAAATCGTCTTAAAATATACTAACTAAAAACATATTTAACCTATTTATTAACAATAAATGTGACAATTTAAAAAACTTTAAAAAAGAAAACCCCAAATTCTAACATCAAGAAAGCAAAATGAGATACTGATATAATAATTGATACGTATCAAAACCATTTAAACAAAGTAATTTGATGAACAAAATGTAACTGATACTTCATTAAATTATTTTGTAGACCATACTCCAAGGAAAAAGGAAAAAAACAAGAAGTGATTAATATAGTCATAAATAATGATGACGTGATGAAAGCTAGGAATGCACTATAAATATAACATTTTCCTCAGTATTCCATCCATCTGAAATCGAAACACAAGAGATAAACTTGTTTGTGAAAATGAAGATTGTGTTTGTATCAGTTTTCATTTTGCTGGCTGTGTCAGTCTTGAGAATTGATGGCAAAGAATCATCAAAAGGCTTAACCTGTGAGCAGGAAATATCCTTAGTGAAGCCATGCTTGGATTATCTAACAAAGAAAACTGATGCTCCTTCAACTTCTTGCTGCGATGGCTTGAAAAAAATCATAGCTTCATCACCTACAAAGAAAGAAAAACAAGCTGCATGTAAATGCCTTAAGAATGCAGCCTCTCAAATTCCTAACCTGTGTAAAGAAAGAGTCAATAATCTCTGCAAAGAGTGCAAAATCAAGGTCGATAATTTCATACCCAATGACTTGGATTGCGAAAAGTAAGACTTCTTTTTCATGTATACAATTCATGTTAATAGTTTTCATGGATCGTTTGTTTTTTTTTTTTTTATGTTCGAAGTTCCACATCGAGTAAAAATAAAGTCAATTTATAATATATAAGTGAGGTGCAATCCTCACCTTATAAGTCAATTTTATAAATTTGAATTAGGTTTAAAATCCCATTTCTAATATCTTAACATTAATTTTCTGTTTTTTTTACTTCTTTCATTCAGGTTTGTTTAAGCTGAAGGCGATGCTAAAAACAGTGTATTATGCCGTATGGAATTTGCTATTTCTGTAAACAAAATAAGATTGTTTGTTGAACTTCCTTCAATGAACATTTATGTTGGAATTTATCATTAATAAACATACTTTATATATGTTTTTGGTATTCTTCTTTTTATTCTTACAGAATTTCTTTCCATTTAATTATGATGAATAATTTCTGTTTAATGTTCGAGATCCATAGCCTAATCCAAAATCAATCAAATGAAAATAAGACATCATTCTACATATGAAACTAGTTAGGCTTCACTACACGATGACATGAGTATAAATTAATAGAGTCACTAAGTTGTTGAAATTAAATCGAATCATAGAAATATAAATTAAAATAACACATAAATTACAAATAAATTAAATAATGTAAATATAAATTAATAAAGAAGTTCATAATTGAAATTTAATTTATTATGCAATATATTAATTAAACACATATAATTCTATTAACATTAATATAATATTAGTCTATTAAGAATAATATAAGTGTTTAATCCCTTTGAAATTACTTCTTGGATATACTACAAATAAAACTAAAATGTTTTTTTGGAAAATTAAAAATTTTCTATAATCTGTGTCTTACATTTTCTTCATTTTTTCGTCACATTGTTTTTTAAATTAAATTTGTTTATAACCCAATTTTGTTTTATTTTAGTTTTTACGTTTTAAGTGCAAACATTAAAAGGTTGTGTTTGTATCTATTGAATTACTATAGAAACACGCAGATATTTACAAATATTCTCTTGACTAACTTTTTTTAGTTATTTACAAATATTTTTATAACAATAAATAAATAATATATATATATATATATAGATATAGATATTAAAATAATTAAGTTTGAAGAAACAAATAAGAACTAAGAAATTTCTCTTGGTGTCCGTCTCTTGTTTTCTATTTTATTTTTTATATAACAGTTTTTTAAATTGAATAACTTGTTTTACTATTTTATCCTTAATTGGCACTTTTTTTTAAATTTTTTTTTCCTGATTTGACCATTTTTTTTAAATACAACTATTTTTTAGTCTAAAATAACTATTATAACAGAAACATTTCTACAAAATAAATAAAATTCACTTGTAATAAGAATGAAAAATTAATTAATATTTTAAAAATAATAATATTTTTATTATTTTTTGTTCTCGTAAAAAGAAATAACAAACATAAGTTACTCGCATGTGTTTTTACTATAGTAATTAATAAAAGGAATATAATATACTAAATTTTTTCAATTGAAAATTTTCATATCAAGATTACCTAAACACAATAGTTAAAGAAATAAAAACGAAATTAAGTTTATTTTTTTTACTGAAAGAATAATTTTTTGGATTGTGTGGCATGGTTTTATCTCCAAAAGTTGTGTTTCACGTAAACAAACATTAAGAACCTCTAAAGACATATTCCGTAATATCATATCATTTTTGAAAAACACATCCTTAGTTGTTGATGAATAATTTCAAAAAAAAAAAATAGGTTTTTTATATTCTTTTTATTTAATTATATTTTAAATAAGTTTTACTTAGAAAGTCGTTTAATTTTACTTGAAAAATCGTTATTTTATTTTAAAGGAACCGTCTTTTATGGAAAAGGTTGTCTTATAATAACTATTAGATGATATGTATGATAAGTTTATTAAGTAGATGTATCAGAACCTATGAGTTACGAGTTTAGATACTAATAATAAGTTTGAAATCTTTAAAATAAGAGATCTTGATATTATTTTAAATTAAAAAGTTTAATAGGTAATAAATTTATTAATTTTTTCTTTATATATTAATTTTTTTCTTTAACAAAATCATATATCTCATAAAAAATGTTAAAAAATCATTTATTGATTTTTTTTTTCTTTATATGTTTAATCCAGTGATTAATGTAAGATTCTTATCTAAATAGGGAAGAAGGGTTGTATTGTATGAAATTTTAATGATCTAAAATAATGCTGGTGTGCTACATCTAAATTTTAGTTATCGTAATTTTAATTTAAAGGAACCATATTTTATATAAAAAAAATGGTTGTCTTATAATTTTATAATATCACATCATTCTTGTAAAAAGACATCTTTAGTTTTGTTGGAAAATAATAAGATTGTTTTCTCAACTTGTTACACACATGCATTGTTATTAAAAATGATTATTACTTAATAGATATATCTGTTGTTGGTATTCATTTCTTCCTAGACTCTCTTTGCATTTGATTATGATGTATGGTTTTAATGTTTGAGATTCCCAGCCTAAACAAAACAATCAAAATTAAATTATTGAAATGAACTCTTCAAAACAACTTAAAATCATTATGAATTTTAATTATTTATCATTATATAAAAATTTATTAAAAAATACAAAATATTAGAGACTACACAAATTTCACAACAAGAATTATATATATTTTATGAAACTTAAAATATTTAATGTTTGAGAATAAATTCACATTAAATTTTTAATATAATTTGTTATATTTCTTAATTTATTTTCAAGACTTTTATTTTTTGGTATAATTTTATTTTGAAGCTGTGTCATCACACCATTCATGGATACATATACATTTATAAAAGTAGGTTCAATATATGGATTTATGCAGATGTTCCTACTCTAGAAGTTAAGTTCTAATTATAAAATGATATATTATGTTAAGTTCAATCCAAATTTAATAAGTGGTGAAAATATGATATACAAAGACTAATCCAAATTTGTCAATGACTAAAATACAATATATCTATATCGATTCAAATTTATTAATCACCAAAGTATAATATATCAGTTCAAGTTTATCAACCTCAAACCTCCTTAGAAAAATATAGTTATATACTTAAACATAATATGACAAACAATGTAATCCTTCATTGACCTTGAAATCCCTTCGTAGAAGTAATAATTTAATTTCTAAAATTTCCCTTAATTTGTCTCTTATAAAACCACTTTCAATTTCAAATAAAATCCTAAAATCACTTAACCAACCAAAACATTTCAAACTATTCTATAAAGTTCCAAAAACCAACGGTGCATAATTTCGTTATTCAAACCAATAACCAAATATCAATATTTTCAAGTTCAATTCTCAAATAATCGAATCATCTATCCATCCATCTATCTATCTATCTATCTATATATCTATATATATATGGTTAAATATGTTTTTAGTCCCTATACTTTGAGGCGATTTTGGATTTAGTCCATTTTCAAACTATGTACAATTTAGTCCTTCAACTTTAGAAAACTCTGGTTTTAGTTCTTTTTACCAATTTTTTTAAATTTTATTTGTTGTTTCAAGCACGTTTTATTATAGCATTTGGATTGTTTACACTGGTTGACACATTTTTACTTCAATGTTAACTGAGAAACGCGTTTGAAACAACAATTAAAGTTAAAAAAAATTGGTAAAAAAGACTAAAACCAAAGTTTACTAACTAAATTGTACATAGTTTGAAAATGGACTACAACCAAAATCGCCTCAAAGTATAGGAATTAAAAACATATTTAACCCATATATATATATATATATATATATATATATATATATATAAAGAGGGATGGATATAATCTTACTATTGGTTTACAGTTAAGCACACTACTTTTATGTTTTGTCATCTTCAATATCGAACTCTCGTTCCCAATTTGTTTTATAAATCTTAATTTGTTCATCTTTTAAATTTCATATTTTAGAAACTTTTTTTAGTTAGATATTTCCATGTAACATGATTGTGTCATGTCATTCAATTATTACAGTTCACATTAACAATTCATTTAAAATTTAACTTATTAACTTAATTTAACGACAGAAAATTAATTACTTCAAATTTTTATTTTTAATAATCCAATTAAAAAAATAAAAAGAAACCGATTTAAGAAAATTCAACGTAAATAAAGATTATGAAAAAGTTTGAATTTACTTTTGTTTTACGTACATATTAATAGTTTGATAATACAATAATTAAAATATATATTAAAAGTTACATGGCTTAAAGTACACACCTAAACATATACACATATATTAAAATTAATTAAATTTTAATGAAAAATAATAATATAAATAAAATAAAATAATAATCAATATCTTCATCTCATTATATATACATTTAAATTAAATTAATTTCAGTTACATTACTATTATTAATCAAAAAAATATATAATATGTAAATATATATTTATTATATTTACATTTTTCCTGAAATAACTTTTCAAAATAATTATTCTCCTTGTAAGAAATTTGAACATACATATTTACATATTTATACAAAGCATTCAAGGAAATAAAATTATGTAACAATATATAAAATTCTTTCTTTTTATCTTTTATCAGACACTCATTGAGAAGGTTGTAAAAATTTAGAAAATATCGTATTAGGAGTAATAAAATATTTTAAACAATGAGACTAGTTTATTTTAATATTAAAAGTTTAAAATATAATTAAAATTTCAGTTAAAAAGTTTTATATTATATAGAATTGTATCGTTTTTATAAAACTTATTTATGAGTTGTTTATCCTCTTTTAAGTCTTTTAATCCATATTTTATTTGTTTGAAGATCAAAGCGTGCTTAAGTGATCACTAAGACAATGTTTTCAAGTCTATTTGAACAGTTCTTGCAAAAAAGTAAGTTGTTTATGCTCTTTTTCCTAGTTTGTGAGTTTTTTCATGCATGTGAGTGTTGTTCTATCGCATGTGTCATCTGAGTCTTCTATAAGACTTTTTATTAATCAATAACAATATGCCCTGATAATGATTGTGTGGTTTATAAGAGAAGATAGAGTTCATTGAGTTGATGGAGTCGTTCTAGGTTCCATAAAGCAATTTGAGCTTTTAACAGGTAAGAGAAACTAAATACCTTGTTTGTATGTTTAAGATCTTCTAAGAATGTGAAATTGCATGTCTTGGACTAATATGTTGTCTTGAAACCAATATTGGTATAATACTTCCTTTTATCATAGTTTAGGCATGACTCCTTTTCAAGTGATGTTGGGAAGACTTCCTTCTAAAATTGTTAAATATGAACATATACTAATAATCCTATTTCGGTCGAGGAAGTTTTGACAGCCAAAGATCAACTTATATTACAATTGAAGGCAAATTTCCTGAAATCTAAAAATTATATGAAACAAGTAGATGAAAGGAGGATAAATATCCATTTGGAGGTAGGAGATTTTGCTTTGGTTCAAGTACAACCATACATGTAACAATATGTAGCATTATACACCAAAAACTTGGACTCAAGTTTTTTGGAACGTTTGAGACTATCCAAAAGATTGGTTCACTGACTTATAAATTAAAGCTATGAGAGGTAGTTAAAATATATCATGTTTTTCTGCTAAATACACTGATTTTTTATATATTAAAACTCAAAAATCAGTGAGAGACAGTAAAAAAATTCAACCGTGAATCGAAATTGAAAATATTATACTATTTCTCAAAAGTTTTTTTTTTTTTAATTTTAATAAATGTTTCGAGTTTAAAACATTTGTTTCACATAACATTCTTACATTTGTTTAGAATATTAAGGAAAATATTTGTTCTTATCTCTGTCATTAAAAAATATTCTGAACAATATAAAAATTAATCAATCATGTTTCGGTAGTAAAAAAGAGAAGTTGGTGTTGGCAACTGCAAGTAAAACCAAATTTGGGAAGTTCTGGGTTGATAGTATCCAATGAGTATCTATCTACGTAACGTATAGTAGAAAAGTTCCGTATTTTCCGTCGTCGTTACCATTTCGTATAGTAGCCATGGATCAATTATTACCAGTCACTGTGCATTATTGTTGTGAGTAACAACATAGCCATTACTCGTTTCGCTTTCTCTATCTCTCTCTCTCTCACACACACACACACACACAAATCGCATTCTCTGCTTCTTCTACTGAAATCAACATGAATGTCACTCTCACTTCACTCGCCTCTCTCCTTCACTCTCTCTAATTCCACTGTTCACCTTCCTTTCTGTGAGATCTGCCGAGCTAGGGTTTCAGCTTCAGCTTCCAAATCAGGGTTGGATTTGGGCGTGTTATGAGAACCAGGAGGTTCGGGTGTTGCATTGGAAGTGGCTTCGGATGATGGGGTTCTGTGGGTGCTGTTGATTTTTGGTGGGTGGGTGGGTGGACTATGACTCAGGACCATTTCTGATTCAAAGGGACATGCAGAATTTGCGTGCATAATAATAATAACAATAATGATTATTTTATTCAACTTGGGGTGCTTGGGTTTTTACTAGTTTGGAACCTCACCTGTTGTTATAGCTCCAAGCATGAAGCTTTCTTCTTCTGGATTTAATCCACCGGGGGAGGAAGAAGGTAGTGGTAGCTTCTTTAATTCTTTCGTTTTTGTGCAAATTGCTTTGTATGCTGTTCTGCGCTGTCCCCCACTTTTTGAGAATTTCTCTTGTCTTGACGTTTGTTATGTGTTTTTTGTGTGGGTGGTTCTTTTTGTCTTTGCATGGGTTTGGAGGGAGAGGACAGGAATACACTAGAAGTACACTGCCTGTAGGTTTTGTTTGTCATTATTACATGGCATCGAGTGAGGTTGAACAAGTTGCCGTGGTCTGTTTTTGTTTGTTTTTAATATTTATGTACAGGTCAGGGTCAACTTCTTAGTGTCATGTCGATTTAATTTAAGTGTCGGTGGTGCTTAGTCTGCTGGTGTTTGCAGTTTATGATTTTAAGTTTGAGGTGACAAGGTTGTGTTGTGTTACTATTTATGTGTGGTTATTCTGTTTGCCTGTTTGTTTGTGCGGTTGGAGTTTGGATTGTGGTATGGTGTTTTTGATTGGTAAATATGCAGTGGACTTAATGTGTTGATTACTGATATGCCACTTGTAGACTGGACTATAGGTCCTTTCTGACTCGTGTGAAATGATTTACTTCATGTGTACTCATGTTAGTCTGATTTTGCAGGGGAGAAAAAATGTTTGAATTCTGAGCTTTGGCATGCATGTGCTGGCCCTCTGGTTTCTCTGCCTCCTGTTGGAAGTCGTGTAGTCTACTTTCCCCAAGGTCACAGTGAGCAGGTCAGTAATGCTAAGTTGGATTTATTGAACCATCCTTAAATTTTTTACATTGTGAAAAGTTGTATAGAAAACTAGAACCTCACTTAGTATGTCCTTACGATCTCAGTGAGCAGGGCAGTTGTACTATTTTATCTATCTTCTGAAGTCAGTGGAGTAGACTTCAACTTATTGTTTCTTGTGTATGTATGGTAAAACTAGTTATGCTTGTGCCGATTCAAGCTTGTAACATTAAGACAAGATAAAATTGATCTGATAAGAATGGGGACTCAACTTTTCAGAAATACTGTGAAAGTATGAAGTGCTGTAAGCTGTGAGTTACATGTTAGCAGACTTCACGAATTAGTGTTTAAGTCATTGTGCCTGGAAGGAGGGAGGACAGGCTAATTAAGTGATGAGAAAATAAAAGATGCTTCATTAATCCTTTGATTTTATGCTTTCTGTTGTTTCTACTTCTCTAGCTTATAAGCAAAGTCCCTCGTAACATATGTGATATTCTTTATTCTTGAAATGAGCATCGTTTTTTTTATTAGCATGAGCACCGCTGTGTTGAATTTATGGTTTATGTTCTGGAATAGTCTGAACGTTGGTTATCCTGAATATTATGGTATGAATCTCTTGTATAATTTCTATGCTAAAAATCTTTGGTGTATCATCATGATTAATTTCAGTTTATAATTTTTCCTGAGGCGGAAGGGGTTCCAAACTATTGTTTCATTTAAAATTTACAAAGAAGGGTTTCCAAACTATTTTTTCATTTAAAATTTACAAAAAACTGTTTGCCGTTCATATATTTCATTTATATCTGTTTCTTTAGCCTTTTGACAATTATAGATGTTGATTTTACAGGTTGCTGCTTCAACCAACAGGGAAGTAGATGCACATATTCCTAATTACCCTAACTTGCCACCGCAGCTTATCTGTCAGCTTCACAATGTAACAATGCATGTAAGGATAACATTTATAGTTCTGAAATTCAGGTTAAATATTTCAGAACGCATTTTTATCAGCTTGCACTCTGAACCTTTTAAGCATGCATCTTGCAGGCGGATGCTGAAACTGATGAAGTATATGCACAAATGACTCTGCAACCTCTAAGTCCAGTACTTTTCTCTTATTTTCTACCTTTTTCTTATATATATATATATATATATATATATATATATATATATATATTGATAGCATATCTTGACATTATTAATTTTGTAGCAAGAGCAAAAGGAGGTGTATCTTATGCCTGCTGAATTGGGCACTCCCAGCAAGCAACCAACCAATTACTTCTGCAAAACATTAACTGCAAGTGATACCAGCACTCATGGAGGATTTTCTGTTCCTCGTAGAGCAGCTGAAAAAGTCTTCCCTCCTCTAGTAAGTCATATTAACTTTGTGATATATTTGATACTCAGTAGTTAGTTTGTCAGTTCTTGATGTGACTAATATGTTTCTTGAACAGGATTACTCACAGCAGCCTCCTGCTCAAGAGCTAATTGCCAGAGATCTTCATGATAATGAATGGAAGTTTAGACACATATTTCGAGGTTTATTTTTTTAAGCTTTTGGTATAAAATTATTTGTGGACTCCACATCTACTTTTTTCTGTCCACTTTATGCTGTTCCACTACTTGTAATAAACACCTATCATGTACTTACATATTCAATGTACTCAAATCTGCGATCTTCCTTTTTATTATGCAAAACATAATTTGAGTAGCATTGGAAGCAGGACATAGGTTTCTAAGGAGTAATTTATTTGCATATGATATGATTAAATTAGCTGTACTATTTCTGTTTCTGTCTTATTGCATACTCATTCCATCCTTATTTGGTTGGCTGCTTGGCTTATTTGGTCCAATTTGTTTCTTGTCTTAAACTTAGCATTACAACTTGTAAAATAGCATTGCTTTGTGATATTAAAATATAACTCAACCTTGGTCAGTCTAATTTTTTATTCAGCAAGAACAATATGAAGGCTTTGTTAAGGATCATTATAAATGTCGAGTGTATAGTCCTTGGTCATATACGACTTATCTTCTCTGGCTCTTCCACTCGTCCTGAAAATCCTTTTCCTTGTCAAATTTGACAATTGTGTATGTGAAACCAAGGAATGATTAGCTCATAAACATTAGTTAAATTGTTTCTTAAATGTTTTCACTTCTAACTACTTTATATCTTCACTTTCAGGTCAGCCCAAAAGGCATCTTCTTACTACTGGTTGGAGTGTCTTTGTCAGTGCCAAGAGGCTTGTTGCGGGTGATTCAGTCCTTTTCATCTGGTACGTATAATTCTAATACTTCCAATGGCTGATCCAATTGGAGGTTCAACTTGTCTTCTCCCCCTCCATCTTGTATACAGTTTTCCTTATAGATGTATTCTAAACTGAAGGAACTTATTAGAAAGATTAGACTAGAAATCATGCTTATTTTATTTGTATTATTTCCTCATTATTGTAAAATTATGTCCGTCTTTGGGAGCTTTATAATCTGAAAAATTTGTTTATCTTGTTAGCCTCCTTGTAGAACAATATCACCAGTAGTTGCATTTATATAGATCATGGGTACATGACCAAAATCTGTTGCAAGGAACTATTAAGATATTATTGTAACCATTCTTCCTGTTCTTTTTTTCAGGAATGAAAAAAATCAATTACTCTTGGGCATACGGCGAGCAAATCGTCCACAGACTATCATGCCATCATCAGTTCTGTCAAGTGATAGCATGCACATTGGTCTTCTTGCTGCAGCAGCTCATGCTGCTGCTACAAACAGCCGCTTTACTATATTCTATAATCCTAGGTATGTAACTTTAATGCAAATGATGAGAATTATTACCCTAAAAATTATACTGAACTTGCTTTTCTTTTTTATAGGGCAAGTCCATCTGAATTTGTCATTCCTTTGGCCAAGTATGTTAAAGCAGTATATCATACACGAGTTTCTGTTGGGATGCGGTTTAGGATGCTGTTTGAGACGGAAGAATCAAGTGTTCGTCGGTAGGTATTTCTTGTCCTATATTTTCCCCTCTCCTGTGTGAAACATAGTGTTCACATTATGTTTTTGTCCTGCTACTTAAGCGAGAGAGTTTATTTGGCTAAATTACTTCTTGGGTCCATGTACTTTATGGACAAATTCAAAATTTTCTCTGATAGTCTGGAATTAAAGTTTCATTTTTTGGTGGTGGATTATGGGACTGTTTTTTTTGAAACTATAAGGGATATCTCAATTCTCTCAAAGTATAAGAATCCAATGATGTAATTTAGCCTAAAATTTTACTTTCCCGATTTTATCTATGTTCTTTTTTGTGGTTCATCAATGAACGTGTGCAGTCTCCTGTGTAATGAATAAAGAAACAAATATACTGCTATTCACAGAATACTGTAGTTTCCCAATCAGCCTTACTGGTAACTGCACATGATTCCACCCCATTTTTAATAGTGAAATTATTAGCTGGACCCCGTTATGTGGGACTTTGACTTAAACAATTGTCAGTTGCAAATGTGCTGTGGACTTTTGATCCTATTAAACACTGCCCACTGTTCTCTTTAACTTTCCTTGATTTCGGATCTTGCCTTTTTATGTTATTGATTTGTTGATTTGTAGACATTATTCTTGCAATAGTAGTTTTCTGTATGCCATTTGATGCTTGCCACACTGTGCTGTGCACTCCTGTTCCTGACTGTTGACGCATTATTATGTTCTTCCATATTTTTGTTGAGTGGTTAGCCATGGCAATATATGCATGTATCCTTCCATAAGACAAAAGCTTTGAATGCTTAGCCACAACAATATTTGCTTTTCTTCAGAACAATAGTCTTTTCTAAGTTTGTTTTTTCTTAAACATTTGAACCTATACTTACTGTAACATGTTATTGTCCAGATACATGGGTACCATAACTGGTATTAGTGATTTAGATCCTGTCCGCTGGCCAAATTCACACTGGCGTTCTGTGAAGGTTTGTCATGATTGTTTGATTCATCTAGCAACTATATGTTGTTGTTATGGTACAATTTAGCACTATTATAGAAATATCTGAGATTGTGTTTACAGATGAATCAGATGATGTATAATCTGTTTTCTTAACTTATGTTTACTGGTGTAGGTTGGCTGGGATGAGTCCACTGCAGGGGAGAGGCAGCCAAGAGTTTCCTTGTGGGAGATTGAACCTTTGACAACATTCCCAATGTATCCATCTCCATTCCCCTTAAGGTTGAGGCGTCCTTGGCCAACGGGCCTACCATCTTTGTATGGTATGTGGTGATTCTGTTAATAAAATTTGTCTCATGTCATTCTCTGGGATCTGTTGCCTATATGCTTTATCTTATTGACTTGTGATGTACACAGCATCTTCATTTTAATTTATTTATGTCTTCCATTTGTGTAAGTCAGGTCTCAAAGATGGAGACATGGGCATTGGTTCTCCATTCATGTGGCTCCAAGGTGGACTTGGGGACCAAGGAATGCAATCTTTAAATTTCCAGGGGCTTGGTGTTACACCATGGATGCAACCTAAACTTGACTCTTCTATGCCAGGTCTTCAACCAGAGTTATACCAAGCAATGGCTTCTTCTGCGTTCCAGGAAATGAGAGCAATGGATCCCTCAAAATCTTCCCAACCTCTGTTGCAGTTTCAGCAGACTTCAAATGTTCCCAGTGCTCATACCTCTGAAGTACAGAGGCAAGTATTACCACAGTCTCAGCCTCAAAGCACCCTTCTACAAAATTTTCAAGAAAACCAAGTGCCTGCTCAGTCACAACTTCTGCAACAGCAGTTGCATCGCTACCATCCATATGGTGATCAGCGGCAACAGCAGCAGCAACTTAAAAATTTGCCTCTTCAGCAGCAGTTACCAAATGTCATCTCTCCCTTGTCTAATTTTGCATCAGGTACCCAGTCTCAATCTCCTCCCATGCAAGCTCTTGCTACGCATTGCCAGCAGCAGAGCTTTCCTGAACCTATCAGGAATCATATATCTGGTTCTGATGTTTCCCCTATCCAGAGTCTACTAGGAACGTTCTCCCATGATGGAACATCCCAGTTACTTAACTTGAGTGGATCCAATTCCATTATATCTTCTGCATCCATCCTACCCAAGCAAATGACAGTTGAACCTCAGCTTCCCTCTGCTGCTGCTCAGTGTGTGTTGCCTCAGGTGGAAAACTTGGGAACATCGCAGTCAAATGTGTCTGAACTTGCTGCTTTGCCTCCCTTTCCTGGAAGAGAACATTCGGCATACCATGGTGCTGCTGATCCTCAGAGCAATCTTTTATTTGGGATTAACATTGATCCCTCTTCTCTTATGCTGCAAAATGGCATGTCAAACCTGAGAAATATGGGCAGTGTGAATGATTCATTATCATTGCCATTTTCTGCTTCAAATTGTGGTGGTACCACAAGCACTGATTTTCCCCTAAGTTCAAACATGACAACTTCAAGTTGTGTGGATGAATCAGGCTTCTTGCAGTCTTCTGAAAATGTAGACCAAGCAAACACACCGACTGGAACCTTTGTTAAGGTAATATCTAATGTATTTTTTGTTTATAGATGGTATGCCTGCGTTTATATATTTTATATGCAGCCACCTTTTAATATAATTTACTAAAATTAAGCAACAGTTTACCAGTTGAAGTATTGGTTCAAGTTACAAGTTAAATATATTTATATAATGTATTTATGATCAATGTTGAATCGGGTCTACTCTACAGTGATATATACCCTGTATATACAAACAGTAGTCTATGGTTTTGTTGGAAAAGTTTCATATTGTAGCTCATTTTTTATTTTTGTTTCCTCTTGTTTTTTAAGACTTCTTGTCAATTGTCAAGGACTAATATTATGCGCTGTAATTTTTACAGGTTCACAAGTCAGGGTCCTTTGGCAGGTCACTGGACATTTCTAAGTTCAGCAGCTATGATGAGCTGCGTAGTGAGCTTGCTCGCATGTTTGGCCTTGAAGGCCAACTAGAGGACCCTAAGACTCAGAGATCAGGCTGGCAGCTTGTATTTGTTGACCGGGAGAATGATATTCTTCTTCTTGGTGATGATCCTTGGCAGTAAGTTGCTTTATGCCAGTTGTTACTTATATTCAAGTTATTGTATATTATCTTAAGAATTGCTACGTCCTTGATTGATGCCAATGCCGTAGGTGCTATAGGTATAGTTAGCGATATTTGACACTTCTCAACATGTTGACGATTTGCAAAGTTAAATTTTGTGGATCTGAATATATATATATATATATATATATATATATATATATATATATATATAT
>NC_028356.1:2443481-2529606 GCF_000741045.1 Vigna radiata var. radiata | reverse complement strand
AGTTGAAAAATTATGGTGGCAGAATTCTATGTTGCAGAGTTTCTTATGTATGGATTGGTCCAGCATTCTTATACTTCACATTCATGGTTGAGATGTAGTGATTTTGCAAGGTCTTTATATAGATCAACAGCAAATGACTGTAAATTATAATAGGTGACCTTGCTTCTGTAATGGTTAGTTGCTTATAGCAAGTAATTAATTTAGTTCTTGCAATCGAAATAGTTTCATTTCCCCTCATTTTACATTCTGACAACGTTTTATGAAGTGATTTCAAAACTTTCTGAATTATAGTTTAAGTGTATTATACCCTCTATTCATTTTTTTTAAGTAAAATAAATTCTATTTTTGCATATGATTACCTTTTTCAGAAATTGTACTTTTTCAATTGACAGCGAGATTTTAAACTCAATACTATTTATTTTAGCGAAAACCGCGCTTCTCATTCTTACTAAAAAATAAATAAGATATATTTGGAAGAATAAAATATGTAAGAAGTTTTTTTATGTTATAATGTGAAGTTTTTATTTTGATAAAAAAATCAAGAATCATTTAAAAAATAAAAAATGCTTTAGGAATTATTATCTAGTAAATGCATATTTAGATGTTATTCATATTTTAATCTAATCACATGTTTTATCTCAATTTTGTATATCAATCAGTTAACTTTAATTTTTATTCTTATAAAATAACTTAATTTCAGTTTTAAATTTATTTAATTCTTATAAAATTATTTTAACTTTAGTTTTCTTTGTCAACTATCTCAAATCAACATATTTTTTGTATCTTTTTATCTATGTAATTGATTTTCTTAATCACTTATTTTTTTGTTTACTTTTTATAATTTATTATGTCTAAATTTAATTTTTTTTGTATACATATTAATAAATTAATAATGAATAATATTAATATCAATTGACTGTAAATTTCAAAACATATTTAAAAAAAAAAATTTAAACCATTTAGTTGTCTCTATTTTTGAGAGGTTTTCTCATTTTGATCTCCGTCTTATTAGAATTCCAATTGAGTTCTTATAAGTGCTAATTTCAATCAATTAAGTCCCTATCGTTAAATTTAGTTAACGGGGTTAACTTTTTTGCACAGCTGGAAGGATGAACTGTTAATTTCTATAAACATGGTCTATTTAGAGTTGAAATGTGACATGAATTAGAGTTGAAATTGATTGAAATTAGCACTTATGGATTGATTGAAATTAGCACTTATGAGACTCAATTTATGTCACATTTCAACTCTAAATAGACCATGTTTACAGAAATTAACAGGTTATCCTCCGAGCTATATAAAAAAGTTAATTTCGTTAACTAAATTTAACGATAGAGGCTTAATTGATTGAAATTAGCACTTATAAAAACTCAATTAAGATTCAAACAAGACGGAGACCTCCCAAAAATAGGCCGAACTAAATCGTTTAAACCTAATAAAAACCAATAACTTCTGAATTGGCGAGGGTTATGTTTTCTGCTTCTGAACGTGGAACCAAACCCTGTCTCTTGTGTCTCTCTCACCGTGATTCGTAACAAACACTGCATCATCAGAATCGTTATAGATCGCGGTGGCTCCGTTGGGGTTAGTTTCTCCCCTTCAATCTCTCACCTTCATGTTGAAAACATTCAAATCCTCAACCAATGTGAGTAGGGTCTCGCTACTTCGCTTCAAAATCCCTTTTTTCCCACTTTGCACAACTGCCCCGGGCAGCAATTTGCATGATAATGAATGTGAGAGTAGTGACACTGAGACAGAGTGGGAGAGATTGCTCAAACCCTTTGACCTCAAACAGCTTAGAAGGTCACTCGCCCCAATTAGCCCTTTTCAGCTTTGTAAATTGCTGGTGCTTCCTCTAGACATTCCCACTTCAATGGAACTGTTTCAAAGGGCTGGTGCCCAAAAGGGGTATTGCCACACCTTTGATGCCTACTGTCTCTTAATTGATAAGCTTGGGGCTGTTGGGGACTTCAAAGTTATTGAAAACTTGTTGAAGCAAATGAAAGATGAAGGAGTTGTGTTTAAGGAATCACTCTTTATTTTGATCATGAAGCATTATGGGAAGGCAGGGTTGCCTGGCCAGGCAACTAGGCTTTTGTTGGACATGTGGGGTGTTTATTCCTGTGACCCTACTTTTAAGTCCTATAATGTTGTGTTGCAGATTCTGGTTGATGGGAATTGTCCCAGGGTAGCACCTAATGTTTTTTATGACATGTTGAGTAGAGGTGTTTCTCCCACCGTGTATACCTTTGGTGTGGTCATGAAAGCCTTGTGTATGGTTAATGAAGTTGATTCGGCTTGTTCGCTTCTCAGGGACATGGCGAAGCACGGGTGTGTTCCAAATTCTGTCATTTACCAGACCCTGATTCATGCTCTCTGTGAAAACAATAGAGTGAGTGAAGCGAGGCGGCTTTTGGAGGACATGTTTCTGATGTGCTGTGAGCCTGATGTTCAGACCTTCAATGATGTCATCCGTGGCCTTTGCAGCGCCGGTCGGATTCATGAGGCAGCGAAGTTGGTTGATCGAATGTTTCTTCGAGGTTTCAGCGCAGATGCTCTCACTTATGGATATTTAATGCATGGGTTGTGCAGAATGGGGCAAGTTGATGAAGCAAGAACCTTACTGAACAAAATTCCCAGTCCCAACACTGTGCTCTATAATACATTAATCAATGGATATGTTTCTAGTGGAAGGTTTGAAGAAGCCAAGGGTCTTCTGTACAATAGCATGGTAACTGCGGGTTATGAACCTGATGCCTACACGTTTAACATAATGATCGATGGATTTTGCAAGAAAGGGTATTTGGTTTCGGCCCTTGAATTTTTATCTGAGGTGGTAGCAAAAGGCTTTGAGCCCAATGTGATCACGTACACCATATTGATAAATGGTTTCTGCAAGCAAGGCAGATTCGAGGAAGTGGCTAAAATTTTGAAAAGCATGTCAGCCAAGGGTCTGAGTCTGACTACAGTTGGGTACAATTGCTTGATCGGTGCACTGTCAAAGGATGGGAAGATTGAAGAAGCTTTACAACTGTTTCGCGAAATGTCAACCAAAGGATGTAAACCTGACATTTATACTTTTAATTCTTTAATACATGGACTGTGCATGAATGATAAGATGGAACATGCCTTGAGTTTGTATCATGACATGTTCTTGGAGGGTGTCATTGCTAACACAGTAACGTACAATACGTTGATTAGTGCACTTCTTATGAGAGATTCAATTCAGCAAGCATTTAAGCTTGTCGATGAAATGCTATTTAGAGGGTGTCCTTTAGACAGTATTACGTATAATGGCCTTATTAAAGTTCTGTGTAGAACTGGGTCAGTTAAAAAAGGATTGGGATTGTTTGAAGAAATGTTTGGGAAAGGGATTTTTCCAACCGTTATAACTTGCAATATTTTGATCAGTGCCTTGTGTAGAACTCGAAAAGTAGATGATGCTAAAAAATTTCTTCGGGAAATGATTCATCGTGGTTTGACACCAAATGTAGTCAGTTATAACTGCCTGATCAATGGTCTTTGCAAGATGGGTCGTGTTCAAGAGGCACTAAACTTTTTTAATAGGTTACCAGATGAAGGAATTTGTCCTGATGATATTACATATAACACACTGATCAGTAGACACTGTCATGAGGATATGTTTAATGATGCGTGTCTGCTTTTACATAGAGGCGTAGATAATGGGTTTATTCCCAATGAAATCACTTGGTCAATACTGATAAACTATTTTGTAAAAAATATGGCACGGGGAGCAAGACTTTCTAAGGATTACATGGTGGAATTTGGAGCTTCTTCTCCGTCAAGCCAACATATTGTATCGAGTATTGATCTCATTTGATTTGTCTTTTGGCATTCTGATGTCTCTGAATTTTGATCCATTTTCTACTCTCATGGGAAATTGGGAGTCCAGCATTTTACTGTGACTTGTTTTTAATATTTATGAGTCGTATTGCTGGTTGGATTTTGGAGTTTGCACAAGTGCATAATGGGGAAAGACTATTCTGCGTTATCTCATCAAACATATCGAAGTTATCTGTGGATGAAGCATAAACATTCACTTTTTATTAAGTATCAGTAGAAAGAGAGGTAGTTTGGCTGGTTCCACTTCTTTTTAAGAGGTATACGTTAAAGATATGATTTGATTACATCAAATAAGAAAATATCTTAGCAAATATTTCTCAATATTAGTTATTGATTGTGTTTCTTATTATCGTATTTATTTTTCATTATAAATAGAGACACACTACAAATAATTACAAGCAACCCTTTCAATAGTATCCATTGTTCCCCTGTCACATGTCGAACTATCTCCCCTCTGATTGATTGATATGATCTTTTTGCTTTGAAAAACTAGACGGGTTTGTTGTCAATTTATTTATCGCCGTCTCTGATTACTTGGTTGAATTGATAAGATTGTGAAACTTAGCTTTTAGATTTAACAGTAGTTTGAGTTTAGTGTTGTTTTTTTTGTGTTTCTAGCTTGTGCTTGTATTGCTAGTAGGTCTTGTGGTGAATTGGTTTGATGAGCATTGGTGTTTTGTGTTGTAGAAACACTACCTGTTGGGGTGGGTAAGAAGTCACAGGGTTCGTAGTTGGTTGCTCCCCTGGACTAGCTTGAATTATAAGGACAAAGCGAACTGGCCTGGGATAAGGAACTGTCACAGCCGCTGAGTTGGTGTATCTGGAGGTGTGATGACTGCTGCAGACGAGCTTGGATTTGAGGGGAAAACAGTGGTAGGTGAGTTGTTTGTGTCTTCTACTTTTTCTGATTTGGACTTTTTAAAGAAATGGAATTTTCAGCTAAGCTTTCATATGAGAAGAAATCAACTGACTAGTTGGTGTTGGTCAGACTGCTGAAAAATCTTATAATCTGTTACCAAAAGTTTGAGTTTGGGACATTTGATTTTCGAGAGGAATGAAGCACCAACAGATGTTGAAGGTGAGGTGTTTTGATTAAAACAAAGACAAACATTCCACAATGAAGCACATGGACTTGCATGTAATACATCACACCACTATATCAATATTTAGTTTGATTTTATACTGATGAAGGTTAGCTACGTGACATAAAGGAACTAAAAGTTACTATCAAACCAGTCATCAGGGCTCGGTATAAGGACTATTACTCTGTGGGTTCCTCTGTATCTCCTTGTCTTTTCTCTGTCAGTATATCAGTTTCTCTTTGAAAGTACTCATTGCTTTTATCTTTACAAACAAACATGCCATGTTTAACAAAGAAGTTTTTTCATAACAAGTATGTCGTGTTCGGGGGATTATCAATATCGATAGCTTTCTTAATATCTTGATTCTTTCCATACCCCTATTTTGTCCTTGTTCTCGGGTTTTCTTTATTTATCTTCTATTGATAGAAGTTGACTTAGGAGGCTAAAGTTCACCCTGCTGGAGAAGACAACTTAGCTATATACATACACACACAAACACACACACATGTAGATACATATATTCTAGAGAAGAGTGCCTTCTAGCACATTCCTTCGAACACACACTCTACCGTTAGTTGAAATTTATTTGAAATTACAAAACCATGGGGTGGTCATTATATAAGAAGTGAGACCCACCAAACTTCTAGGGGATATCTGACTTCTTTGAACAGTATAAAGAGTTCAATGAAGTAATTAATTTCTAATTTTACTTCTCCAATTTCATTCTTGTTCATTTTCTTTTTCTTATGTCATTCATAGATGAATGTGGTGATGTTAGATAGTACTTTGGGTTGGATGTACAGTGTTCTGTGTTGTATCAGTAAAGAAACGAATATGCTGCTATTCACATGCAGTTCCCAATCATTATTTTGCTGGTAACTGCATATAATTCCATCCCAATTTTAACCGCACTTGATTCAATCAGTATTTCACATTAACTTTTGAGTACATTTTCATTGCTTTGAGACTACCGAAATAGAAGTCAATGCAGAAGTATCAATTACATGCATATCTTCCCAAATAGCAGAGGCTAGAACAAAGATGCTGACTAAAATTTGAATATATAAGCACTTAATTTTATAACTTAGCTGATTCCTGATTCTGCGCAGAAACACTTACATTTGACAATTTTACAGGTAGTTTGAGAGCAATATGTAGTACATAAAAAATACTATCTCCACTACAGCAAAATACTCAAAGGTGTAAATCCTAGTACGGCTGCCCCAGGTCATAAAATTTCTACTTCTGGCAATTCCTGCGATAATTATGTGAGCCAACAAGAGTTGGGAAGTCCCAGAAATGGCATGGCATCAATGGCGGATTTTTCAATAGTAGGACATTCTTCCTTGTAAGGAATGTTTGATGAAAAGTTATGGTGGCAGAATTTTGTGTTGCATATTGCAAGTTACTTATATATGGATTGATCTAACATTTTACAGATTGTTTAGATTGAGAAGGGAATGAAAATGGAAAGAGAGGAAGAGAAAAAGTATAGAAAGTAAGGTTAGTAAGATTAAGGATAAGAGACTCAAGTGAAAGAAAATAGATATAAGTTTGTAGTTGGTTGAATAATAGAATAAAAGAATAAAATACACTTATTAAAATTTAATAAAGATAAGTAAAAATTAAAATTGAAAGATAATTAATTGTGGAGTAATTTTTCTTAATAAAATTAAAAATAATATAAAAAAATTATTTAACAATTGAATTTAATCTATTTAAATAATTAATTACGAATCATGGGCAAACTTTTTCCACCTACCAATTTAAAAAAAAACGAAATATAGTAAAAAATTTTAAAAGGGAAAATGGGAACTATACATTAGACAGATAAATATAAACTAATCTACCCTCCAATCGGAGTATATTTAAGTCCGTTATAAGTAATATTTAAAAACAACTTGGACTTTATTAAAAAGAAAAACATAAATTTACATAATATTTAATTGAATATGAGTACAAAGTTAATGTATATGTACAAATTTAAAAAATATAAAAAAGTAAATATGTTTATTAGTGATCCAAGTAAAAGAAAGAGTAAAATATAGGAATTAATATATCACATTACACATAATACTTGTTTTTAATCATTATCTATAATTGAAAATAAAAATTAAATATCTTTATGGTCATCCAATTCCGTTTTTGTTATTTATAATGAAATTCAAGTGGTTAAGTATTACCAGTAAAAATATTAATATTAGATTGTAAATTAGGTAAAAAAATTATTTTACTTCTGTATCGATCAAAGTTTCCATTTCTGTTTAATTTTTTTTTATTGTACTTTAACCTTTTTAAAATGAATAAGTGAAATGTTGTTACATGTTTTATAATTAATTATTTTAATAAATTGAATTTAACTTTATAATTTGTTGCATTATTAGATTTTTCTATAATAAAAGAAAAAAATCTACAATTTTTCAAGAGTTATAAATGATAAATTGCTATATTTTTTGCAGTTCAAACAAAGCTAATCAATTAATAATTTACAATACAACTCTAATAATTTTTTTAAAGTTAATTAATTATTTTTATTTTGAAATTAAAAACCATATATTTTCTTCATCATCTTTCTCGTACCATTCTCAGAGCTAAACAGAAAACTCAAAGTTTTCTGCTTTTAATGGTGGAATCAAACCCTCTCTCTGTGTAGACATTGAAAACGTCGAAATCCTGAATCCATGTGAGAGACACCCTTTTTGTTGTTGTTGTTGATGATTTTGAGATGAATCGTGCACTGCTTCCGAAGCACGTTGCGGCGGTGGTGAAAGCCCAAAAGGACCCTCTGAAAGCGCTGGAAATGTTCAACTCGGCGAAAAAGGAGTCTGGCTTCAAGCACACGCTGCTAACGTACAAGTGCATGGTGCAGAAGCTGGGCCATCACGGCGAGTTCGAGGAGATGGAGAAGGTGCTTTCGGAAATGAGAGAGTACGTCAACAACGCGCTTCTGGAAGGCGCGTACATCGAGGCCATGAAAAACTATGGTAGGAAGGGGAAGGTTCAGGAAGCAGTGGACACCTTCGAACGCATGGACTTCTACAACTGCGACCCCTCCGTTCACTCCTACAACGCCATCATGAACATTCTGGTGGAGTACGGTTACCATGACCAAGCCCACAAAGTGTACATGAGGATGAGAGACAGAGGGGTGGAATCTGATGTGTACACCTACACCGTAAGGATCAAGTCCTTTTGCAGAACTTCCAGGCCTCACGCTGCTCTCAGACTCCTTCGAAACATGCCTGAACTTGGGTGTGATTTCAATGCTGTCGCCTATTGCACTGTCGTTGCTGGGCTGTATGATTCTGGTGACCATGCTCATGCGCGTGTTCTGTTTGATGAAATGCTTGCGAGGTGTTTGTGCCCCGATGTTGTCACGTTTAATAAGCTTTTGCATGTCCTTTGCAAAAAAGGTCTTGTTTCTGAAAGTGAGAAGCTTCTCGGCAAGGCTTTGAAGAGGGGGGTTTGTCCCAATTTGTTCACATTTAATATTTTTGTTCAAGGGCTTTGTAGGGAAGGGGCTCTTGACCGTGCTGTTAGGTTGTTGGATAGTGTGCTGAGGGAGGGATTGAGTCTTGATGTCGTCACTTATAATATATTGATATGTGGTCTGTGTAGGAATTCGTGGGTTGTGGAGGCAGAGGATTACTTGCGGAAAATGGTGAATAATGGATTTGAGCCTGATGCTTTTACCTATAATAGTATTATTGATGGGTATTGCAAGAAGGGGATGGTGCAATGTGCAAATAGGGTACTGAAGGATGCAATTTTTAGGGGTTTTAAACCTGATGAGTTTACTTATTGTTCCCTAATTAATGGGTTTTGCCGGGACGGTGACCCTGATCAAGCCATGGCAGTCTTTAAGGATGGACTGGGAAAAGGTTTGAGGCCGAGCATTGTTGTTTACAATACCTTGATTAAAGGGTTGTCTCAGCAGGGTCTTATTTTGCCCGCTTTGCAATTGATGAATGAGATGTCGGAAAATGGTTGTCAGCCCAATATATGGACTTATAATTTAGTTATAAATGGCTTGTGCAAGATGGGTTGTATGTCTGATGCTAATCATCTTGTAGATGATGCTATTGCCAAAGGGTGCCTCCCGGACATATTTACCTATAATACTTTGATTGATGGCTATTGTAAACAGATGAAGTTAGACATTGCAACTGAGGTAGTAAATAGAATGTGGAGTCTGGGCATGACTCCCGATGTTATTACATACAACACTTTGCTGAATGGGCTTTGCAAGGCTGCAAAATCTGAAGAAGTAATGGAGATTTTCAAGGCTATGGAGGAGAAGGGATGTGCTCCAAATATAGTCACGTATAACATTATTGTAGAGAGCCTTTGTAAAGCTAAGAAAGTAAGTGAAGCTGTAGATTTGCTTGGGGAAATGAAAAGCAAGGGTTTGAAACCTGATGTTGTTAGTTTTGGCACATTGATCACTGGGTTCTGCAAAATTGGGGATCTGGATGGTGCTTACCGGTTATTTAGAAGGATGGAAAAACAATATGATGTTTGCCATACAACCGCAACACATAACATCATAATCAGTGCATTTTCTGAACAACTCAACATGATTATGGCCATGAAGCTCTTCTCTAAGATGAAGGGCAATGGCTGTGACCCAGACAACTATACCTATCGGGTTGTCATAGATGGCTTTTGCAAAATGGGAAATATTTCTCAAGGGTACAATTTTCTTTTGGAAAATATTGAAAAGGGGTTTACACCATCATTGACAACATTTGGACGGGTTTTAAATTGTTTGTGTGCAAAGGACAAGGTTCCAGAAGCAGTTAGTATCATCCACTGTATGTTACAAAAGGGCATCATTCCAAATTCTGTAAATACAATTTTTGAAGCTGATAAAAAGGTGGTAGCGGCGCCTAAGATTCTTGTAGAAGATTTGTTGAAAAAGGGTCACATAACTTATCACACTTACGAACTACTTCATGATGGTATTAGAGATAGAAAGATACCCAAGAAAAGACTTCCAACTGCGAATTCTCTTCATCGAGGGGCCAGGTGACCAGCTTTTGATAGAAGATAATATCTTTTGAAAGTGATCATTCATGACTCTGCCCATGGATAATATCTTTGGAAAGTAATCATTCATGACCCTATGCTCAGTTCTAACTTGCAAATGTATTTGGAGCTTCCAGTAGATGCCTACTATCATGATACTGAATTTCACAATGCTAACCTACCAGACATGAGTCTTCAAGCCATAGTTTACATTCAGAAGTGCATTTGAAGAATGAGGGGTAATGATGCTCATCCACATACTCAAGTCCTCGACAAACAATGGAGAAAGATAGCTGCTAATTTTCGCAGCATTGTCTTTTGATTTGTAACATGGAAATACAAGTCATGCTTGAATATCTAAAGGTAAGCTCCTTTCAACTTTTGATTGAGATGTACTGTGTGTAGTGTAGAATTTTCTATATTGAAGCATAACTGTTGTTATCCTTATGTTCACTCTTCATTTTCATGTTGCAGGCTAACTTTTAGTGTGCTAATGTAGTACATGAGTAAATATACAAGCAAACATGCATGTATTATGGTAAACAAGTGTTTGTCAAAACTGTTTATGGTTGGTTTTTCTGTTTACCTGTTAATGATTTTTAAGTTTTGGGTGAGTAAGGTTTAGTTGTGTTTCTATATACGTGTGGTTATTCTGTTTGCCTGCTTGTTTGTGTTGTTGGAGTTCGGATCGTGGTATGTTCTTTTCATTGGTATATATGCAGTGGATTTAATGTGTTGATTACTGATGTGCCACTTGTAGACTAGACTATTGACTTGTGTGAAATGATTTACTTCATGTCTATTCATAGTAGATGATTTTTAGGAGAGAAAAAAATGTTTGAATACCGAACCTTGGCATGCATGTGCTGGCCCTCTGGTTTTTCTACCTCCTGTTGGCAGTCGTTTAGTAGTCTACTTTTCCCAAGGTCACAATGAGCAGGTTAGTAATTCTGCTTGTATCTGCAAGTTGGGTTTTATTGAACAATCCTTAATTTTGTAGCATTTTGAGGATATTTGGGGAAGCTGCAATGCTCATGAAAGTCACAAGTACAAAAATTAGAACCTCATTTAGTGTTTTAGTCATTCAGCCTGGAAGGAGACAGGATGGGCGTGAAGGAAAAAACAAATATGTTTCACTAATCTTTTGATTTAGGCTTTCTGTTATTGTTGCTGGTACCACCTTAGTGATGTGGTATTGCTTGAGTTTGAAGTGAGCATAGGCGCATTTTGTTAAATTTTAAATAGAAATTGACATTGTGGTTTCAGTGCTAGAAAATCTGAACCTTGGTCAGCCTGATAATCATGGTATGAATCTCTTGTATACTTGTTATGCTAAAAGTTAGAGTGACAAACAGACAGAACTCTTTGGCGTATCATCATGATTAATTTTAGTTTATATTTTTTCCCCTGAGGAGGAGGAGATTCCAGCCTAATGGCTGTCTTTTCTAAACTATTGTTGCATCTAAATTTTCCAAATAACTGATTGCTTCTCGTGTATTTAATTTATATTTGTTTTTTAATCATTTGACAAATGTAGATACTGATTTTGCAGGTTGCCGCTTCAACCAACAGGGAAGTAGATGCACATATTCCTAATTACCCTAAGTTGCCATGGCAACTTATCTGTTAGCTTGAAAAAGTGACAGTGCACGTAAGGATAACATAAATAGTTCAGAACTTCAGATTAAATGTACATCTGGAACATTTTAACGGGCTTGCACTCCGAACCTTTAAATCATGCATCCTGATGCTGAAGCAGAAGTATATGTGCAAGTGACTACAACCTCTAAGTTCTGTACTTTTTCTATTATTTTCCACCTTGATCTATTTTTATTTTTAATTTTTGTAGCATATGTTGACATTATTGATTTTGTAGCAAGAGCAAAAGGTGGTGTATCTTCTGCGTGCTGAATTGAGCAATCCCAGCAAGCAACCAACCGATACTCCTGCAAAACATTAACTGCAAGTGATACCCAGCACTCATGGAGGATTTTATTTTCCTCGAAGAGCTGCTGAAAAAGTCTTCCCCTCCTCATGGAAGTCATATTAACTTAGTGATATTGACTGTTATATGTTTCTTTAATTTGTTTCTCAGGATTACTCACAGCAGCCTCCTGCTCGAGAACTAATAGCCGGAGATGTTCATGATAATGAATGGAAATTTGCACATATTTCATGGTTTGTTTGTGTGAAGTTTTCAATATAAATTTTTTATGGTCCCTGTGTCTACATTTCTACGTCCACTTTATGCTGTTGCACATAGTTACTGGTAAAGAAACACTGCTCTGATGATGGTCTTGCATATTCGATATATTCAAAACTGTGATCTTTCTTTATATCATTCAAAGCATGAATTGGAGTAGCATTGGCAGCAGGGCATAGATTCCTAAGCAATAATTTTGTTACATTAGGGTATGAATGAATAAGGTGTCTGTGCTATTTCTACTTCTGTCTTATTGCATACCGTCACATCCTTACTTGGTTGGCTTGGATTCTTTGCTTGTGATAAACCCCTAGCCCCTAACACCTTGTCCTCTTAAAATTAACAAGATGAACTCTTATAAGCTTATTTGGTCAAATTTATTTCTAGTCTTAAACGTAGTATTAAAGTTGTAATATTTAAACTTTAAGTCAACCTTGGTCGGTCTAATTTTTTGTTTTGTATGAACAATATGAAAGCTGTGTTAAGAATCATTACAAAGGTTGAGTGTATTGTCCTTAATCATATACAAATTATCCTCTCTGGCTCTTTTACTTTTCCTTAAGATCCTTATCCGTATGACGTTTGACATTTATTTATAGCAAACGAAAATTGCATAAATTGTTATGTTTCCATTTCGATCAACATTTAGCCAATGAATGAGTTGATTCCTGACTAAAAAGTTTAATACTTCAATTTAGACTTGGCTGATTCCTGATTCTGCACAGAAACATTTACATTTGATNATTTTGCAGGGAGTTTGTGAACAATGTGTGGTACATAAAAATCCTATCACCACTAGAACTGCAGCAAATGGGCAAAGGTGTCAGTCCTTCTACTTCTGCTCCAGGTCACAAACTTTCTACCTCTGGCAACTCTTGTGATAATTATGCAAGTCAACAGGAGTTGAGAAGTTCCAGAAATGGCATGGCATCAATGGGGTCTTTTCACTACTANGACATTCTCCCGTGTAAGGAATGTTAGTTGAAAAATTATGGTGGCAGAATTCTATGTTGCAGAGTTTCTTATGTATGGATTGGTCCAGCATTCTTATACTTCACATTCATGGTTGAGATGGTGATTTTGCAAGGTCTTTATATAGATCAACAGCAAATGACTGTAAATTATAATAGGTGACCTTGTTTCTGTAATGGTTAGTTGCTTATAGCAAGTATTAATTATCATCTCTTATTTAGTGCTCGCAATCCATATTTGGGAGCTTAGTTGTTGCTCCATTTTCTTTTATAAGCACGCCGCACCGGAGTCATTTCCATCGTATTTGATAGACTGGGCAACGAGCAAGTTTTCTTCAACTTGAGTTCTAAAAGATAAAAAAAAAAAAAAAATTTAATATATTTCTTATGAACAAATAGTTTCACTGATAGTTATTATTGTAATAAAAGACGTTTCCAATAGTTTTTTTTTTTTTTTTTGAGTTGGAAATACAAGTTGCAGTACTTTTTATACCTTTCGCATACTTTTTTAGTTTTAGTGTTTATTTTAATTTTTGTATTTTCCCCTTTTACATGTGCTTCGATGTTGTTTAGTCTTTCAACTCGCCTGACACAAGTCTTTTCATGGAACACACATTATAATGATAGCTGGTCAGGTTTAAGAGGCAATGCCTCCGTAAAAACATAAAATCCATAATTTCTCACGTTGAAGTACGCACTATCAGTTCCTGACAATGAGTTGCAATATTTATTGGAATGAAAATAATCTTGCAAATTGCATTTACACTACAGAAATCAGTTCTGATTTTGTGTTTCTCCATTTATTCTTATATATTTTAATATCTCTCTTTATATCAATTTTTCTTGAATTTCTTATGCCTTATAACAAAATTAGTTTCTTTGATTTTTTTTTTTAATATTGTTTATATTTCACTTTACATCAAATTTTCCATCTCAATACACAACCCTGACATCTTCTATTGAACAAAAAGTCCAAATCACAAAGGCTACTGTTATTATCTTGGAAAGAAGTTCGAAACACAGATTTTTGTGTGTAATGGCGACGATAAAGTTACAATGTAAGAATTTATATAAATTACTACATTTTCTACTGTTAGGCTGATTCTAATAGTTCCCTTCTAATTACATAAAGGATCATTGTACATTTCTCATTAGTGTAGTAAATAATATAATTACCTCTCTCGTAGCAAAAATGTCATAAATTAAACGGATTGGGTTGATTCCGTTGTCACCAGTAGCCTTTACATGAGCAGGATCCTTTTCTGAAATGATGGAAACGACTTGAATCTCTCAGTATGATCTCATTTTCAATAATCTTGGATATGTAGGTTATGGCAGTGTGGCAATCACCACAGATGCGCAAATTCTTGGTTATTCGAATGGGTGCAGCTGGTGGTAACGTTAGAATGGCATAGGCAAGAGCCAACTTCTCACTATGTTCAAAAAGCAGATCACCCTTTTCTTCATCATCAACATCATGGAGAGCAAAACTTGTCTGAGGAACATATCCTATGGCTTTAATGCGGTGAATCAAGTCTGCAAGTGTTTCATATATCTGTTGAGACTGTGAGTGAGATCTGTCTCCTACAAAAAAGGTTGCAACGCCTTTCCTTCCTTGCACCCAGCTGCAACCCGGTCTTTTCTTGATTCCACTACGTTTCATCATATATCTAATCCTAGCTACGTCTTTCCAGCGACTGGCATTGGCGTATATGTTTGAAAGCAACGTGTATGATCCATCATTCCCTGATTCCAATTCTGACAAACGTTTTGCCGCAAGTTCCCCAATTTCCACATTCGAATGTAAGCGACAAGCACTGAGCAAGGCCACCCACACTACTGGGGATGGTTCCATTGGCATTTCATCAATGAGCTTCATAGCTTCTCCTAATCGACCAGCGCGGCCCCACAGATCAACCATGCAAGCATAATGCTCTGGTCCTGGATCTACCCCAAATTCCTTCCTCATTCTGTTAAAGAAATCAATACCCCGATCCACCATTCCGGAATGACTACAAGCATAAAGCAAAACAAGAAAAGTTATGCCATCAGGCACTAGAGACACTTTCCTCATCTCATCAAAAACCCGGACAGCATCTTCACCACGCCCATGCATACCGTATCCAGTCATTAAAGACGTCCAAGAGACAGCATTTTTATATGGCATGTTGTCAAAAACCATCTGAGCGGTATCCACATCTCCACATTTGGAATACATGTCTATAAGACAATTAGCCACAAACAGCATAACAGAACCATAGCAATTGCGCAACACATAAGCATGGATTTGCCTTCCAAACCTCAATGCTGCCAAACGAGCACAGGCCACAAGGGCACATGATAAAGTGAAATCATTAGGCTTTATAGATTCATAAAACATTTCGGAGAAAAGCTGTAGAGCATGATTTGCATCACCATGTTGGGCATACCCACCAATCATCACAGTCCAGGTAACCACATCTCTATCTTTTGAAGACACTGAATCAAACATTTTTCTAGCCACCTCTGTGTTTTGGCATTTAGCATACATGTCAATGAGACCATTAATCACCTTCAAATCGTCGTCCCCAGGATCAGGTCCATCTAATCCGAGAATAAATTTGATTGCATAACAATGAGTTTCTTTCCCATGGAGCAATGCCCCAATAGAGGCACAAGCTGAAAGCAATGAGACGAGAGTGACCGCATTTGGACGAGAACAACAACTGCACATCTGCCTAAACACATCCAAAGCTTCACAACCCTGTCCTCGCTGCGCATAACCTGTGATAACAGCCGTCCAAGTCACGACATCTAGCTCAATGTCTTCCTCCCGCATCCTCTCAAACAAAGAAAGTGCATGTTCCAGTCTGCCAGCTTGAGAATAACCAGTCACCATGGCGTTCCATGAAACAACATCTTTAAACACCATCCTCTGGAAAACCTTATTGGCTTCCTCCACCTCCCCACACTTAGCATACATATCAACCATAGCATTTCCCACAAAAACATCATCCACCAACCCGCTTCTGATAGCAAACCCATGAACCTCTCTGCCATGCACCAAGGCAGCCAAGGAAGCACAAGCAGGAAGTACGTTAACGAGGCTGATCACGTCTGGGGACATCAAATTCACTCTAGTCATTTTACGAAACAACAAAAGTGAAGTCTTTGAATCGGACGCCCCCATATAAGCAGACACAATAGAATTCCACGACACCAAGTCCTGAACACCCCGCTGACACAAATCATCGAACACGTGCTGTGCATTGGTGAGGGCACCGCACTTTCCGTACATGGAGACCAGCGCATTGCTAACGAACACATTGGAGGCAAAGCCAGATCGTGCGACGGTAGCATGGAGGGAAGCACCGAGGGAGAGAAAGGGACAAGCTTTGAAGACAAAAGGGAAGGTATAGTGGTCAGGGGTCCACCCCAGTGACTTCATCCGACAGAAAAGAGCGAAAACTTGGCGAGGGGTTCCAAGATGAAGGGCGCGCCTTATGAGTTGGTTCCACCAGAAAACGGAAGACGGCGATGGAGGGAGGCGCTCTAGAAGCTGAATGGCGGTGGCAGTGGAATTGCAGGCCATGTATGCTCCGATTAGGTGGGTCACCAAATGCAGAAGGCCCTGCACGATGCTCTGCTGATGCCACACTTTGGCGTGGGTTAAAGAGTTGCATTGTTTCAAGATTGAAGGTGTGATTGTGATGGTTGCAGTTGAAGAAGCCGCAGAACAGAAGAAGCGAGTGCTGTTGGAGAATGGTGACAATGAAAGCAACACCTTCGTCTTCAACGGTTGCTTACACATGAATCTCTCACAAACTTCTCAACCAAACATAGGAACACTTTCTCTCTGTATTATATGATTTACCATTACAGTTTTTCATTTTGATGAATTATTTATTAATATAAAATAAAATTATCAAAAAATTATAAGGAATCTCTCCCCAAATTATTTAATGTATTTTATTTCAATTTAAATTTGATATTTTTTTTTCACCTTTACTGCAAAATTGCACAATTAACATCTATTCAAATGCGTCATATTTGGTATAACTTTTACAAATTTTAGTCATTATAATCAATAAAAATATCAAACAAAGAATATAATTTCGTTGTTATCATATTATAAATATGATATTTTATTTAGTCACAACCATTTCACCGGTTAAATTTTAAAAAATATATCTAATTTATTAATTAGACAATAGTTCACTTAATTGAAAAAAAGGGAGTTATTATAAATATATTTATAATCAGTTTTGAGTTTAATTTCTATCGATTAGAAAAATTAATATTATGATAATGTTTTTACAAAATAAATTGAAATTAACATATTAAACTAATTTTATTAGACTTACAAAATAGTATGACCTGTTAAATAGAAAAGAAGAATTAAAATTATGGATTTTGTAATTTATTTTCTAGAACATGCTTTTTTTATCCATTTTTTGTTCAATGGCCAAAATGAATGAGTATTTTTGTTTTTTTAGTAAGATTTAAAAGTGAAATTCTCTATTATTTGTTTTTCCTTGTATTTTTAATTGCAGCCCAAAATTCACACTAATAAGGGTGAATTCAACTCTGCAGATTCAATATTGAAGCACTGTAATGGGGTTTAGGGTTTATTCCACCACCGTCACAACCGTCACCGCCGTCTCCGGCTCTTAGCGTCGTTCATTGCATTTCACTGCATTGCGAATATGACATTGTCAATGAGTCGCGATCAGACACTGAAATCTGGTTCCACAAATCCCTGTTGTGACTACGTAGTACCTCTTCCTTTCACGCATGTCCAACTTTTATCGCTACACTTTCGATTTTAACCGTATATCTTCTTTCTCTTTTTATACGCAGTGGAAGAAGAAATACTCGAAGATGAAAGAATCGCGCGATGCTCTGCGACCAGCTCTGCGACAAGCCGCCAAGCTTCTTGAAATCAATTACAACGAAATCCAGTCCCGCAGCAGCAACGGTAACTAATATTTTATATTTCTAAGATTTGGGGTATCAGGCATTATCTGGTTATATTCGTAGTATGCATATGCTATTGGCTTAGTTTGTTTGAGTGAATGTTGAATATGGTATTAATGTGTTGTGATGATATTCTCTGCAGCATGTGGGGCCAAAGTTGAAGGAGGGGATAAATTGGGGGAATTTACTGCTGCTAAGGTACCCTTAGGGAGTGAAACTTCCAGCTTTGAGCCTCAGATTGATACTCCCACAACACAGCAGGGGTGCAGCGGCCGTGGGGGTGAGAACGGGACCTTTCAAGCGGATAGGGAAAAGGAAATTGGTAGATTGAAGGAGCTGCTAGAGGTGGAGAAGGGAAGGGCTGATTCTGAGAGCAAGAAAGCTGCCGAAGCTTGCAAATTGCTAGAAGATGAGAAGAGTAAGGCTGCTGAAAAGGAAAATGAAATCGGTAGGTTGAAAGGGCTTTTGGATTTGGAGAAGAGAAGGACTAGTTCTGAGAGTAAGAAAGCTGCTGTAGCCTACAATTTGGTAGGAGAAGAGAAGAAGGCTGCTGAAAAGGAAAATGAAATCAGTCGACTCAAGGAGCTTATAGAGGCAGAAAAGAGGATGGATGATTCTGAGAGGAATAAATACGCCGAAGTATGGAAGTTACTTGGAGAAGAGACGAATAAGGTTTTTGAAAAGGAAAAGGAGATTAGTAGATTGAAGGAGCTTATTGAGGCAGAGAAGAGAAGGGATGATTCTGAGAGGAAGAAAGACAATGAACTTTGGAAGTTACTTGAAGAAGAGAAGAATAAGGTTTCCGAAAAGGAAAAGGAGATTAGTAGATTGAAGGAGTTTATCGAGGCAGAGAAGAGAAGTGATTCTGAGAGGAAGAAAGACAATGATGAACTTTGCAAGTTACTTGAAGTAGAAAAGAATAAAGTTGCTGAAAAGGAAAAGGAAATCTGTAGATTGAAGGAGCTTGTAGAGGAGAAGAAGAGAATGGCTGATTCTGATAGGAAGAAAGCTTCTGCAGCTTGCAAGTTACTAGAAGGAGAAAAGAAGAAGGCTGCTGAAAAGGGGGAGATTGCCAGAGTTGAGGCAGAGAAATATAGGACTCAAATTGGTCAATTGGAGAAACAGGTTAATGAAGCAAAAACGAAGTTGGTGTCTGAGATATCTATGTTTAAAGAGGCAACCAAAAAGTTTGAAGCTGATAAGAGCAAACTATTAGCAGAAAAAAGAAAGGCTGATTCAGCGTTGGCAAGAGCAAATGAAATGTTAGAGGTAGAAAAAGAAAAGGTCGACAAGGAAAAAAGGCGTGCAGATTCAGAGATGGTTAAACTAGAGGAGCAGAAGGCACTTGCTGAGGATAACTGGAACAAGTTCATGAAAGAGAAATGTCTTACTGATCAGATGTCTCGGCAGTTAGAAGAGGATAAGAAGACAATTGAGGATTTCAAACAGAAGATCCTTGAACTCTCATCCTTGACAAAGCCTGTTGAAATGGCTACTCACAGCAAGGTTAAAGTTGAAAGTACAAAAATGAAGCTTTTGAAGAACAAACTAAAGCTTGAAAAGCTACGAGCAAAGCATACCAGGCAAAAATATAAGTTAGAAGCAAGTCGGTATGACATTTTACGGAATGAATTAGGACGTCTCAAGATCAATTTCATTCAATTTCTACATCATGTTGATATGCTTGATGCATCCTTTTCACCTGTTGCTGGAACTAAGCGTGAACAAACAAAGGTTGGTTTCGGTGGCAAATTGTTTACGGTTATGTGTAATGTTTGAATGTTTTGTTTTTTGCCAAATTTTTATCTCATCTACTGGTTGAAATCATTCAACTTTTGAAGCCAATGATCTCATACTGGACTACTCTCATATGCAGATTAAAGTGTTGGACTACTTATGTTATGGACAATTGTTTATGAGCTTATTGGTTGGTTGTCCCCTAAATTATTGCAGTATTTGGTTTTATGATCATATAACTGTAGCAATAACATATTGGTTAACTTAGGGAAATGAGGGTTTTCAGTATCCTCTTAAAGCAAGACATAATTATTTGTGTTGTTATATTATGTATCAGCACTAAATAATTGTTTAGTAGTTGCGGATGTACTAAATACATGTCTGAATTCATATAATTAGGGATTTGTTTTAAATTTCTTTTCTTGGCTCCCTTTTTTATTCCATGTTTTTCTTGTATATGCCTGACTTAACTATTTTTATCTTTGTTGGATGATCACTTTTGCAGCATGAGAATATACTAGACATGCAAAATTCAAATGTCATTAGACAAATTGGGAAGCTGAATTTGTCTGAGATGCGTAGCCAATTTGATAATGAGGTTTTGGAGCCTTGCTGCACAACGGTGGATGCAAGTGATCCATTGAGGAAGAATAGCACTCCACGCCTCACTCCTGGTGGAAATTGTTCCGAATCTATCACAGGTATTGGTTCTAAATTGGAGCCTCTTGTTAGAGGATCCAACCGAACAACGTTACAGAGTTCTGCTGTAAATTCCAGTACAGAATCTTTTTCTGATGGACAGTTAATGGGCTCACAGGATGCAAGCATTTTTCCAGTTACTGCCTCAGCACAATTGACCCAGGAGATCATTAATGCTAAACAAAACATGTGCAACCCATTTGATAAATCTATTGATGTGCACCACAAGAAGAGGAAAAGAATGCATGATACAGTTGAATATATTGCAAATTTGTCATCTGAGAAACTCTCTGATTTTCATGGTTTGTTGTATAGAAAACTTGGCGAATGCTTAGGAGGAAAAGCAGTGCTTCATAATCCTAATAATGTACAGGAAGATAATAAAAGGGCCCACAAGAAGAGAAAGAAATCTCGAAGGGAAAAAGTGGAAATGATACCTTGGGTTAACAGGGATGAGAAAAAAGCAGCAGCAGAGACCAACAGTGAGGTCTATGATGATGCAAATGTCTGTAGACACACTTCCTGCCCTCCTCCACATTCTTTAGAAATCGCTCAAGCATGTGGGGAGAAAATATGTGATGTTGCAAATAATTTTGATTCCTTAATTAATATTGATAAGGTGCCTGATGAAAATTATATGAAATTACTAGAATTAGAAAATGCTTTCAGTGAGGAATGCTATAGAAAAGCAATGGATTTTCCCTTGTCTCCATCTCTTCCTGAAATTGAATTTCATGAAATATTTGACGAGGATACTTCGACGATTCCCTCTCAACATAAATCACTTCCAGAGAACGTGTTGAGTTCAAGAACAGACCTGATCATTTCACCTTCCTCTGATGTAATTAATGTTGAATTAATTTCTAGTGCACAAAAATATGACGATTGTGGAGTTTCTTGTAATTCACATGTGCACACAGAAAATTCAAGGACTGCTTTTCCGGTGGAGGATGGAGTTGGATCTTTAAACAATAAGCTTCCTGAATTTTGTGTTGTCTTTTCAAATACTATGGACAATAATATCATATCAAGGATACTTACTGCTACAAAAAATTGTATAGCTCAGTGCAATTTGTCTACTCAAACAGGCTGGGCGTTTAGTAACATATTAACTGCACTTAAAATGGAAGAAAAGCTCACACAGAAGTAAGTGTCTCGTTCTGTTTTTTATAGTATGAGGTCAATGCTGTTGAACACCTTCTATAGTTTGTTTCAGTATTTTACTTTCCTTGTTGAGACAAAAAAAAAACAGTTCATTTAACTGTAGACAAATGGTGGTGTTGATATTAATTTTATTATTATTACTTTTTAATTTCTCAGGGAGAGGGTTTCGGTGCTGTTAACACTTATGCTGTTCAATTTTTCCATAACGACAACAAAGACATTTGGGAGACTTTGGGATGGGAAATCATTCCAGTGCTTGCGATCTTATTATGAACATATTTGCACAGGTTCATTTGGTCAACAGTAAAATAATCTTTATATATATATATATATATATATATATATATATATGTATGTATGTATGTATGTATGTATGTATGTATATATGTATGTATGTATGTATATATGTATGTATGTATGTATATATGTATGTATGTATGTATATACATGTATATATATATCCTGTTATTTTCTCTTCGTTAAACTTGAATTTAATTTGACGAAGTTCACATCTTTTTCCTCAGTTATGACTGATGAAGAGACGAGAATCCTGTTTGTAGAGAATTATTCTTTGTATGAGCTGCTTCACCTCATTGAAGATTTTCTTATAGAGGGAAAAGTTATAGTAAACAATAGAGTAGATGCTGAAACTCTGTCTTCTGACTTGAGAGCCAATGATTTTCTGAGTTGTGTTAATGAGGAGGTATCATCTGATGCAGCTTCGAGTGAACAATTGGTGGCAGCAAGTATTATATTGTCATCAGTATGTGCTGCAACTGAATATGTTGGATTTATCTGTGATGCTTCTTATCATATTCTTCGATCGTGCAAGTTGGATTCTCTGATGGTGTTGACTATTCTCCATATTTTTTCTTATCTGGGTGGAGATAAGTTTTTCAACAAAAATAATTTTGGTTTAATGGTGACTGTTTTGAAGTCTCTAATTATGTTTCTTGAGGATGGGAGCCTATCTGTTGCTACTGCCTGTCTTCCTTCAATAAATCAGCTCCATGCTGAATTGTGTATGGATGTTAAATGCCCATTCTTGGAAGGTGCCGAATCCATTGATGCAGTTGCAAGCTTGCTGTTGGAGGAGATAAAACGAGTACATTCTTCAGACTCTAGATTCATGTCTGTTCAATGTGCAATTGACAAGCCCTGTTCGGAAAAATGCTTGATTTCTGCACCTCAACCTGACGCCCTTAAAACTGTCGACTGTTGTTGCCTGAGTGATGTCCTGTCACTTGTGGAACTGGTAGCAAATAAAACGGTATTATTCTCATTATTGACCCTTGATTTATAAATTCTTTTTTATCAAGTTCTAAATTTATGGAGAAATTTACCTTCCTTGAAATTAGTGAAATTCTTTTAGAATTGATGCCATACTGAAATTAATAGACTTATACGATGTGAAATTGATAATGAAAATGTTTCTTGAATGCGTGTCATTCATGTTATTCACTATCATTTGCTGAAATAAGTGACTTGTTGCCAAGGCCAATTTTTTGCGTGGTTAAGAGATATACTGTTCTCGACTTCTCATATTATTATTTAGGTGGTTTCATCATAATCAATCCTCCTGATTTGATGTTTCTTTTTCTAATACAGAGCTGGCACTGGGCTGATATGAAACTTGTTCCTCAGCTGCTGCATATACTCGACTCATGTGTGGATGAGAACTTCGCTATTCGTATAATTGTTCTTCTAGGTCAGCTTGGAAGGTAAATTGATTTTTAATTGAACACTAAATCCCACTTTTTGTAAGATTAGATATTTTAATTATTCTATCCAAACAAAATATTTAGAAAATTAAGATAATTCTATTAGAAGCAATTCTATTGCCATGCATTTTAATTTCTTGAAATTTTAAAAATCCCTTGTCCATACACAATGTTAGGCTTCAAATTAATTGATTTCTCTTGATTTTCGACATTAAAATATTATTTGATCGTATTTGTTTTAACAAAGAATGCTTTCACATAATTATTGTTTGTGTTCTAACTAAGTGATAAATGTTATAAATTTCAGGAATGGAGTTGATGTTGGTGGATTTGAAGATCATGGTGTTAGAAACTTGAGATGTTATTTGTTTGCTTATTTTTCTCGCTCCTATATCATGAAAGCAGACCTTTCTCTTCAATTTGCCACTGCCAGTGCTCTGTTTGGTCTTCTTCCTCTTGATTTTGAAACCCTTTTTCATTCCAACATCAATCTTTCAGCTTATTCTATATCTGTTTCTGATAACGCTGAAATTTTGAGGAAGTGGTTCTCTGGGCTGGGTAAAGATCAACAGAAATTGCTATTTGATGCATATAACAAGTAAAAACTTTATCAGCAGTTTTGACATGAATTGAAATTAGATTTCCGAGCCAATTGATGTAATTGACAACGCTCTTGGAGAAGTTTTATAGATGAACCGGTTATGGTTATGGAAGATTAGATGGCGTTGATTCAATATTTTTGAGAGCCTTCAAATTGGCTTCTATGTCGTTGTTCTGCTTGTTTCTGAAATTTTGTACATATATCTTTTGAGCTGTAAACTTGTAAATTTCTTTTATAGTGAAACTGGTTGACCTCTTGCAAGCATGAATCTTATCACCTTGATGATTCTTATGTTAAACATCGAACGGAATGTATTTATGTAGATATTCAAATCCAACGATCCCTAGATGGTTGGATAAAACTACTTAAATTTATTAAATTTAATGCTGTTTTAAATGAAGTATTTTATCTGATGATAATTTAATCTTTTGACAACAGGTTTCATGGCTCATTGAAAAGAGCTGGTCATTTAAATTAATTACTCATTCTATTCCATTTCATTAAAAACAATAATTACACGTACATTTTAATAAAAAAGATGTCTAATTTACATCCATAGAAAAAATAATCTTCCCAAAATTCATTGAGAAGTTTAACATACTAGAAAAGGTTTACTCGATTTTGAAAAAATATTGATGGCTGGATTTTGAAAAAATAACAACACCTGAAAAATTAAGCATAAAAATATATTTTAACTTTTTTTTTTATCCAAATCTAAAGAAGAAAATATCTTAAACTTGAGAAAAACCTTAAAATTTAAACATGTATTTGTTTCTGTGTCATAAGTGATGGAATTAAGTTAATGAATTAAAATAATAAATTCTGCAATGTCTTACTGTGTTAACACAATATTTAATTTTGGTAAAAGCAATGACAACACATTATAATGAAATATTCAACACTAACATGTTGGCATTACAAACATTATTGTAATACACTTAATTTTTCCTTTTAAAGGAAAAAGACAAAATCTTAAACCCCCTCTAAAACACAGCCCACATTGAATGTACTTTATTAAAATGAAAGTTTTTATATACTGTTAATCAATTAAAAATATTAAATATAATTTCTTAATATATTTATTTTGAAAGTTAATAAATTTAATATATACATACATATAAAAGTGATTCCCCTGCACCACAATCTCATCCTGCACCTTCTTATTCTTTTATATTTTCAATTATGTCCTTATCAGATAATATTTTTAATTTTTTTTTTCTTATTTGATCCATTCAAATTAAAAATAAGACACCAACCCCTTCTTAAGCTATGCTTTCTGCACTTAACTTCTTTCTTCCCACACCTCTAATTTTGCATATTTATCTTTTATTTATTAAAATCAAAACATAATTAATGATTATTTAATAATATCTTAATCACTAATAATTTTTCTAACTATTAACAATCCAAATATTTTTCTTAAAGTATTATTCTTAATCTACATGCACCCCCTTCGTGGGTTCCATATATAGTATTTTTTTCACTTCACTTTTATTAGCATTTGGTATTTTGTGCACTTCACTATTTGACTATTTTGAGTTGAGAGATTACACAATAAATTTAAAATAAATTAACAAACAAATAAATAAAGTAAAAGTACCAAGAAAACATATTAATAAATAAAAAGTATATAAAATATCATATATTAATTTAATATTTAAAAATTAAATTTCTTACGGAAAACTAAACTTATGCAAATTACGAAATTAGAAATAGACTTTAAAATAGAATATTATCAGTAATAGTTGAAATAGTTTGAATAATTTGAAACCAATGGCACTGGATCATCCGCTAGGTGGGGCATGCAACTGAGGTCTGGGCTGTGCAGTCTTTAACTTTATGCTTCCATCACAATTAAGTAATCATTAATTAGTTAATTGTGTTTTGACTTTAATAAATCAAGGTAAATATATAAAATTGGAGGTGCAGGAGGAAAAAAAATGAGGTGTAGGGAATATGTATAATGCAATGATGCTGTAAAAAGAAACTTTGCATTTAATTATAGGAGGTGGGAAGGAAGTCTAAAAAGTATCTTTTATTCATACCATTTTGAAGAGAAAAATAGAATGTTTTTTCTATCCTTTTCTTTCTTCATTTTTATTTTTTTTTCTGTTCTTCTGATACTCTAACAGTCCATTGAAGACTTTCAGCTGCTTCATGAAGGAATGTCAGTTCTTCTCATTTTGAACAAATCACATTTTCTGTTAACTTTTTGTACATATTTTGTAGTGTCAGTCTACCAATCTTTCAAAAGGGTAGAAAAGTGTTTTTTTTTTTATTACTACATTGGAGAGAGCCATCTAATTATTTATCAATGGTGACATTAAAAAGATTCCTTTTTTTGATGTACAAATAAATAGATACCATATGCAAGCACGTGGACACAACTGCAACACAACATGTTGGAAGGTTAGCTGCATAATCTTTGGTGAACAAATATTTCACTCTTCCACATGCATAAATAACTGCTTATTTGTGATATCTCACTCCATGCACTCAAACTGGTTGTGATTTGTACAGTAGTGCACACAATAACCATGGGCTCCGTGGACTTCAATGGCACTTTGGAGCACCAACCCTTACTGGTGAGGCTTGACTCGCACACACAGATTCAAAATTTGTCATCTGAGGCCATTGAAGAATTCTTGGAACATAGGCCTATTGCATTCAAATGGTGGTCAAAGCTTGTTGTGTGGGAGTCAAGGCTCCTATGGCTTCTCTCTGGGTCTTCTATTGTTGTGTCCATTTTCAATTACATGCTTAGTTTTGTGACCTTGATGTTCACTGGCCATTTGGGGTCTCTAGAGCTTGCCGGGGCATCTCTAGCCAGTGTTGGTATTCAGGGTCTTGCTTATGGTATTATGGTATGAACACTACTACTTAAAATACTCTTTTGAACATATTCTTTCACTGGTACAAAATCAGATGCAATTTCATGAATTATTCTGACATTATTCTCTGATCAGAATTGAAGTTTGATTCGTAACATAACAATAGAACATCATCAATGTTTTCTTCTTACTTTTTACTTAACATGACTCATTTTTGTGTAGTTTTAAACTATGCAAAGCTTATAGCAGAGTAAGAGTATTATGATACTAGTACTGATTGATTATTTGTGATGATTGCACATATTTTGCTTAAACAGTTGGGAATGGCAAGTGCAGTGCAAACTGTGTGTGGGCAAGCATATGGGGCAAAAAAGCTTGGAGCAATGAGCATAATATTGCAAAGAGCAGTGATCTTACACATTGGAGCAGCAGTGATTCTTTCTTTTCTGTACTGGTTTTCTGGGGATTTTCTGAAAGCCATAGGACAGTCAGAGAGCATAGCAGAGAGAGGGCAAGTGTTTTCCCGGGGACTCATTCCCCAACTCTATGCATTTACTATAAGCTGTCCAATGCAGAGGTTCCTCCAAGCTCAGAACATTGTGAATCCTCTTGCATATATGTCAGTTGGTGTGTTCCTTGTTCACATTCTTCTCACTTGGGTAGTTGTCTATGTTTTGGACTATGGCCTTCTAGGGGCAGCCCTTTCTCTCAGTTTTTCTTGGTGGCTTCTTGTCTTGTTGAATGGCTTCTACATCATATTTAGCCCATCATGCAAGGAAACATGGACTGGTTTCAGTGTAAAAGCCTTCAGAGGAATTTGGCCTTATTTCAAGCTCACAGTTGCTTCTGCTATCATGTTATGGTATGACTTTATCACTATATGTCAATCTCTCCCCAGTTTTTACTTTTACATACATTCTTTTATACATAAATGAATCTTAATTTCTATACACCATTTACAATTGTTAACAAATAAAAAATTGAGGTGCCTATAACTCTTAAAGTACTCTAGAATTTTTGAAAGATATTTTTTCTACTGACTGTACTACTTACCTTTTTTTTATCATTTATACTCTTACTATTCACTTAACTTTTTAAGTAATTTACTTTTATACATTTATTGTGCTATAAAAATGAAAGGGACAAAAGGATTATAATATCTTCTTACATTCAAGAAAATTTATTATATTTATAAGGAAACTTTTGAAGAAACCACTTTCGAAATTAGTGCATGAACTATTTAGCTAATGTGTATATTTCAGTTAAAGGAACTCAAGTATTTTTACTCTCACCATTAAAATCTTCATTCCTTATTTAATACATAATAAATTCTCTAAATATCTTGCAACTTCTATCCCAACATAGTGTTATTCTGCATAGATGCACAGTCACACATGATAATTTACATCAATTTGTTCTACTAATCTAAAAGGGTATCTTAATGCAGTTTGGAAATATGGTACAGCCAAGGACTGGTGCTTATATCAGGACTTCTCTCCAATCCCACAATCTCACTGGACTCAATTTCAATTTGGTATGCAATAAATATAGTCTTGGAAGATTTCTTCTTGTTTTGTGCTTTAATTTTGTCATTTTTACTCAGAATGGGATTTATACTCACACTTAGATTATTCTCAACAATCATAACATCTATCTTAATGTGGTTTCAGTATGAACTATTTGAACTGGGATATGCAATTCATGTTGGGCCTTAGTACAGCAGCCAGGTTAGCAACAAAACAATGTATTTTTTCGTTCCAAAAACCTTCTCAAAATGCTAATGGAATGATCCATCATTGCAGTATCAGAGTCAGCAATGAATTAGGAGCATCCCATCCAAGAATAGCAAAGTTTTCTGTCTTTGTAGTGAGTGGAACCAGCATCCTCGTTAGTGTGATTTTCTGTTCGATTATTCTGATATTCCGTGTTACTTTGAGCAAACTTTTCACTTCGGACTCTGAAGTCATTGAGGCTGTGTCTCATTTGACTCCCTTGCTTGCCATTTCTGTTTTCCTGAATGGCATTCAACCAATACTGTCAGGTAATAAAGCCATAAAAAGTGCACAAGCACAAGCACAAACTTTGGTTTATCCCTTCTATGGTTAATTTTTCTTGGAAAAATTTCAGGGGTGGCAATTGGAAGTGGATGGCAAGCAGTAGTGGCTTATGTAAACTTGGGTTCATACTATTTTGTTGGTCTTACTGTTGGATGTGTTCTTGGCTTTAAAACTTCTTTAGGAGTTGATGTAAGTTTGGAACATTTCTATCACTGATTCTATCCAGCTCTCACTTGTTCAGTATGTGAAGAAGAAATTTCATGCAATGTATTTGTAAATTTTATAGGGTATTTGGTGGGGAATGATCCTTGGAGTTCTTATACAGACAGTAACTCTAATAGTTCTGACTGCCAGAACAAATTGGCAAGCAGAGGTAATCAAAACTTTACTCTGCTAACATCTTGCATATGTTACATCACATTATTGTTTCTCACATGTGAAGTTGTGAATTTCTGAACCGAATTTTAATTCCTTTTAGGTTGAAAAGGCTGTTGTTCGCATCAAAAGATCCGCAGAAAATGACACCTTAGATCAACTGGTTCCTGACTCATAGGCATTCATCTTTTTTCTTCATGGCATGGTAGTAGGAATGCACCTTATCTTCATAGGAATGTAGTGTAGGAGTACCAAAGGAATGTTCTTTAGGACTTTCTTCTCTCTATCTTTCTGTTCACATAACTTTGAGAATCTAATATGTAATAATGAAAACCCAAATTGTCAGAACAACTATGTCATGCAGTTTTGTTTCAAGAATTGATCTTGATTATGAAAGTAATGATAAATAAACACGAGTTTGTTGTAACCTGACTTTTGTTTGGATAACAAATATTAGAAAATTGATTTTGATACACTGTTTCTCCCAAAATGACTTGACTTAACATATCAATTCTAACATGCCTAGGTTTCTCTTCATAAAATAATATCATTTTTAATCTTTCTAAAATTATAAATAATGTTTTTTTCTTTCTAAAAACGAACTTAGAGTAAACTAACTTAAATCTATTTGGTAACCAATTAAATGGATCGAATCAAAATATGAGATTTAATTTAAAATACTACTTTTTCAAATTGGATGAATCCATTTTACTATTGGGATCGACCAATTGGATTGATGCTATATTTTTCATCATTATCCTAATAATTTTGATGATGCCATTGAAGAATTAATAAAGCATGGGCCTGTAACAACAAAACTTGTTTTGGGTGGCCAGTGTTATTTTGTCCATTTCTTTCAATTATTTCCTTACTGTTGGTGACCTTCATGTTTAGTATGTAAAATTACTCTTCAAAAGGTTTAGAATATGAAAATGTTCTGCTTCTGTCTCTGGAATATGCACACTGATAAGTAAATGTAACATAAAACAAAAAAGAATATGAAAATGTTGCTCAAATAAAGAATCTGTACAACTAGCTGGAGTTTGTACTACGATCATGGCAGCAACATTTGGAACTATCATCTTTCAAACCAACAGTAACCATTATTGAAAAAAACCAACACATGTTCCATCACCAAGTCCACACAGTTCCATACTATCGTGTTTTCCGTCATCTCCTGTACACCCATACTCACATGTACGCATATCGAGGTATACATAGATATTCCACATAACTTGTGGGTAGTGATTATCACATAATTAATTTCTACAACAAAAACAAAATGTAAAGTAGTTTCTAGGATCCTTCAATTATTTAAAAATTTCTTATAACTAAAAATTGAATATAGAATTTAAAAGCCACTAAATTCAGTTTTTGGAACCACGTCCGAAGGCACGTCATAATGAACTTCCAGCTAGACCTCGGTCCAAAGATTAAGTTTTCCAAATCCGTTTGGAATACGAAATTTTCTAGCTTAAAATTACAAAATAAGTTCTCTGGAAAGGTAAATTTCAAATTTTAATTTCGCTTACAACAGTTCCAGTAAAGCTTCTATGTCATACTTCCGGTAAAAAAAAAAACAGCAATAACGAACATGCACAACCTCTACCTTCATTCATTGCCTTAGTCTCATTTTTCAACATCCAAATAATTTTCAGAAGACTCAAAAACTGAGCCCCCTTAGTTTCTAAAGCATTGTCCACAGAATGAACACACCTTAAGATCCGTTCGGTGTGAAAATTACTTGATAATATGTCCTACTGGTCTACTCAATGATTGTGCGATAAAATACAGCTTTAAGACAGTAAAGTAAGCAGCAATGTGTTAGCATTACAACTACAACTATATGTTCACGCATGTCTTTCCAAATTAATAACTCATTTCTGCATATTTTCACGAGATTTATCAAAGTCTAGGTATACATATCAAGGGTTCAACACAACATTAGACAACAGAAGCAATGCAGAAGGGGGTGTATAATGAATGCCTCCTGAGATTTATAAACGAGAGATCTGGAGTGGTATCACTGAAGCATCCTCTCCCATTACCGACTGGAACAAATCTAGCTCCCCATATCGCTCCAGGACACGCATTCTGCAGTCCTCAGCAGCCATCATTCCAGTAGAGAATGCACCATGCACAGACCCCGTATACAGCATACTTGTTGCTTCCCCCGCAAAGAATAAATTATCTACAGGAACCCGTAGTCTCTCATACAGATCATGTGGTTTTCCAACTGCATCATAGCTATACGAACCTAACGTATTAATATCTGTACCCCATCGAGACACAAGATACTGAATCTGCATAATTGAAACAAACTACATCTCAGAAACACCAATGGGTAGTCAAGAATTCAATTGTCAGAATATTAGTTCAGGAACTAAAATGGACAACAAAAGAGTCCGCCACCTAAATAAATATGGATTGTAGCTTTTACTTCTCTTGCATAGCAAAAAGGTAATATTAAACATAGGAAATATTATGGTTACCGGTGAAGAAGCATCTGGAAGGATCTTTTTGAGCTGCATGAAAGCAAAGTTAGCAGCTGCTTCATCAGACATTTTCTCAATGTCTTTGGCCAGCTGCCCAGCAGGCATGTAAACAAGGACATGGCGACCCGTAGCCTTGTGGAGATTAAGAAAGTAGCTGCATCCATATGATGTCTCTGCAACTACTCCTAAGAATTCCACATTGGGCCAAAATACATTTTTAAAGTGTAAAATTATTTTATTTTCGATCCCAACTCCAATATCAGAAATGGCAGCTTCTTTCCAGTCTGGTAGCTTTGGCTCAAATTGTATGCTCTTCGACTTCAGCACCCCAAGAGGCACAGCAACAATAGCAGCGTCTGCAACAAATGTTTTCCCATTTTCCACTGTCACCTTTACTTCATTATATTGCCTAACTATTTTTGTTACCCTGAGAAGATGTATTATCGATGCCATTAAATTTAGTTAAGGAACATAACTGAGGACACAGATTTCCAAAACTCAACTTAAACTAATACATACCTGTGTCCAAGGCGAATGTCAAGACCCTTGGCTAGGGTATTTATAACTGGCTGGTAACCCCTGACCATAAGACCATGACCACCGGGTAGCAATACTTCCTGTGGGCAGATAAAAAGGGAAGAATAAGTTACAGACAAAAAAAAAGTTAATGCGAGTGGTAATTAACAGTTAACTGGCACATGTGACTAGAATCACATATGAAGCCACTTATCCATCTCGTAATGCATCCTTTAATCTAATATCTAATATACTAAACATAAACAAGTATAAATGGCACAGCTTGTAATGTAACCTGAAACCCAAACCTTTAGGGCATAACTAGGTTTGAAACTTTACAATCAACACTTTATTCTCGAACTATAAGCACACACACACACATAACAATAACTACAATAGACAGCTGAAAGAGAAAAAGTTTCCCATTCACTTCAGGCCACCACCGATCAATTATTTGTCGTGCAATTCAAATTTCAGTGGCATAAGCCTATAACGGAACCAAAACATCTCGAACTGGGTTTTGTCAAATTACCTGATCCCAACATTTCAGCGATATGGCATCAGCATCTGCAGCAAACCAGCCCTCCAATCTGCACAAATACCACTGCAGCACTTTGTAGGAAAGCCCTTCCAACCTGCATAATAGAGAAAGTTAAATTATATATTACTCGAGCTTCAAGAAAATAAATAACAGTGATCAAAGGATTTTATATGCCATAATGACCTCAATTCTGGTTTTCTTTCAAAAACAATTTTAAGTGCACGAAGTATGGACATGTCTTCACTGAATTCATCTCTTACTTTGTTGGCCTGCATTAGACAGGATCAATATTTAGAGGTGATGCTCATGATAAGTGAAATCATTGACAGAATAAATCAGAAAAGCAATGTAATCCACAAAAATTGTGTTTTTCATGATGCCAATTCAATATATCAGATAAACCATATAATTGGAAATATTAACATACTTGCCTCTTGTAAAATCACTTCAAATTTTTCACCAATTTTTGTTACCAACTCCTGGGGAACTTGATTCCCATCCATATCAAAAAGTGCATAGCTGCAAGAAGTTGATTTTATTCAACAATGTATATTATTCAGTATAAGCAGAGGCTAAATTGAAGCATACTCTATAGTAGTCAATTAATCATGGAAGTACAGCAGAAACAGATATCTTATCATTTAAATATTAAAAAGATAAACTCTTTACCTTTCCAAATCATGGTCATAAAGGACAGAATTATCCTCGCTTGTACGGTAAAGAGGTAGTCCCAGCTTCCCAATCAATGGAGCCAGTGGATTCTCCTTGCAAACTCCATGCAACCTGAATCATTGTCTGCCACTTTTAATACTAGTAAAGGGAGAAATGCCACATTCTTGATAACGTATGAAAAGAAAAAGGAGAACAAGGAGTCTGAGTATTACCATGATGCACCCAGGTCAACAGGAAAGCCAAATGAGTAATCAGTGTGAATTCGGCCACCAAGTCTTTCCCTAGATTCTAAAAGAACAACCTGACAGAAAAGCATAACAAGTAAAAAAGTATGTATGATCAAGAGGGGAAATTAAAAAAATTAAAGGAGAGGTCGTCTCTCTTTATTTGTTAAATATATGCTCGCTTGTTTTTGTCACTTCCTGCAGTTTTTAATTTTCTCCAATCCTATGGTTTATTTTTACCAATGTACAAAACAATCAATTCTAAACTAGCAAATTTACCAAGTAAACCGATACTACCCAGAATAGTTTACCAGCTATTATAAAATGTTTTCATGTAAACAACCTTACCTAGACATTGCCTCTAAATTGAGCCAGAACATAACAAACACAATAATAGAAAAGTTCAACATTTTTTTCCAGTGAAATAGATTGAAATTAACTTTAAACTTCTTGCGGATGCAGAACGAGGTTCAACATAGAAGAATTAATTTTTAATAGTATTCATTATTCAATCAGTAAATGTTACTTGCAATCTCAGATATGGATCATTGCAGCCATGCAGGTAGCCACCAGCACAACTTGAATAAAGTATCAATAACTTTGTATTAGAGTAGCTTGCAAGTCCAATAAACTCAAAATTTTCTGTGAAAGATAGCTAAAGATTTTATTTGCCTGGATACCTGAAATGAGGCATCATGAAGCGCACGTGCCGCGGCAATCCCAGCCATGCCACCTCCTATCACAATAACCGAAGGGGACCTCTCCTGCTGTTTGTGATCATTTGCACAGCAAAGGTCTACAAGGAAGGAGATGAGATCTAAGTCCATTTTAGCAGATACAAAGAAATAGATGCAAAACTTGACAAAAAAAAATGATCTCAGATACACAAGCTGGCACAAGCAATGCTCAGTTTGACTTTCTGCACCTATAATTCGGTGGGAAGACCCGAGAGGTTGTTTCCCTTTCCAAATCACACTCAATATTCAGCACTAAAAACATCATCATGATCGTAATCTTTATTTCTAAGCACCTAACCCAGGTTTTGTCTGAAAAACCATCCACAACCAAGACAACAGTTTAAAACCTTGCAATTGAGAATAAAACTCGCAAAAATTTTAGTCATCTCCACGCCTAGACTCCAAGAGAGTGCAATCTTATTCTTCCAAATATATAAGATAACTTTTGAAAGTTCAATTGCTAGACCCACCCTACCAGCCTAACCCTAGATCTATTCGAAGGTTCAAAGTATACCTGCAAGGGTTAACGTTTACCCTTTCATTCTACAAAATGCATTTGGTTAAAACACATGATTACTGTATCGTAAAAGTAGTTGCCAAGCAAATGCACTTATATCTACCAAACGAAATCAAATTATACTGAAACTGCAGACACGATAAATAAACACAGGCACAACAATAATTGAAAAAACAGCATGACGATGAATAATTAAGAAACCTCTGCGTAATTGATGATTACTCTTGAACGGGGAGTTCATGGTGAGACGGTATCAGGAAATTACGATGGAAATTGGTTTTAGCGTTGGAATTGAATAGAGACAAAGAAGATTGAGGTGAAAAATGGAGGGTAAAAATTAAGAGAGAAGTAATGAAGTGAAAGGAATTGAAATTGGCGAATAAACGGAGCTTCCCAAACCAGCTCATGCAGCTAATTTTGCAGAGGCCAAGGGAGCGCTCTCAGCCAGATCGGATCGCCACGAGGAGGAAGAAGAAGAAGAACGAAAGGGTTGGTGAGGGTTTGGTTTGGGAGAAAATTGAGAGAAGGGAAAACGGAAAGGAAAACAAAATTTATAACAATAATTTAATGGTTTAATCATAAATATGATTTCTAGATTTTTCGGTCTCTTAGGTTTTATTTTATAAATTGGGTTTTTATTTTTAAAGAATGGAAGCAAGTCTTTGTCCAGTCTCTGATTTTTTAAAATTTTTTAATTATTTTTATTTATCTATTTATTTTTAATTTTTTTAAAAATTTTAAAGTGTCAAATTGATATTGTGCGTGTGACTTCTATTTTTTTTTTACAACTACAAATATTCACCTTATTTAGGTTTTTCCTATTATTTTATTATGAACTATAGTTAATTTTTTTGCGCTTGATTAGTCTACTCATCAAATTAAGAATAATTCAATTTTTCAACATGTATGCTCTTAAATAGTAAATAATGATAGGTTTGATAGTTTATTTTGTTTTTAGTTTTGCTGAATTTTGTCAATTGGGTCTTTCCTTTTAAGAGAGTATCAAATGTATTCTCATTTAATAAATTTTGCGTCAACGAAGTCCCTTTCGTTAAATAGAAACAAACAGAGTTAAGGGATTAATGATATGGCAAAAAAAAGTGCTAACGTGTTATTTTGTACATGTATTTGTGTTGACGTATTAGTGTATTAAAGGTTGACGTGGAAAGTATTGTGCTTCCCCAGGGCTTTACATCCTGCAGTTGAAACCATCCTTCTACAACAAGTTCGAGCTCATCTTTAATGACACTGTTTCATACTAGTCCATAGGGAACTAAAGCAATGGGACATTCCTTAACATCCTAGAGATACCTCTACGCCTTTCACTTTGTCGCCTCGTTCTCCCCCGTTGCGACCTTTAGTTTCTCCGAACGCGTCATCGAGACGAGCTTCTGACATCTGCAGGAGGGTTACATTAGGGAAGCATCCAACATCTGTGGGTGTGTGAGTGGGTTTGAGCCTTTGGATAGTCATGGGTGGGGTTCTGGTGATTACTCTCAAGGTTTCACTGTGTGGACGTGGGGTGTTATAGGGGTGATGGGTTTGAAGATCTTGCTGTTGTGAGGTTCGAATTTTCAGAATTTAACCGATGATGGTGAGAGTGGGGTTTTGCATGTTAGGGTTCCGAGTAGGGGATCTGAGAGGAAGGTATTGATTGGAAGGTTTTGAGTGGGGTTGTTATTGGGTCAGCTACAGTTTTGGGGGTGGTGGTGGTGACATGCCTCTTCACTATTTCATCTTCATAAAAAATTCAAAAATTGGAATAAGCAATAGAAATAACACATGCCTCTTCACTAATTCATCTTCGTAGAAAATTTAGAAATTGTGGAATAAGCAATAGAAATAACAGTGTAGGAGATGTAATGAATCCATAAATCATTAAACAAGTAACAAAAATAGAAAGGAAAAAAAAATGTTATCTAACAGAGTTACCATTACTCTGTAAATTTCATTTCCAGAACCTCAAATATTCAATTAAAAAGGAAAATGTTCTTCTCTTAATTCTACACGGAAAGCAAATCCAGACCAATACATAATATAATAAATCTTGAAACAGACAAAAAATTAAAATAAAAAAAGATAGGATAGAGTAAAAATGTTGAGTTGAGTGGAAGAAGGAGAAGGGTGGCGGCGGTGTTTCGAATCTCGATCAGAGTTACAGTGATTGTGAGGCAGCAACGAAGGCGCTGGTGATTCTGATCGGTATCAACGGTGATGCTATCGAAGGCTGAAGTGAAGCGGAGGAATTAGGGCTAAGGACGAGTTGCGATTTGTCTTTGCGATTTGAAGAGGAGAAACACGTGATTTGATCCGCAGGACGACGACGTTGTCGCCTACGGCGTTTACTCAGAATCAGAACCCTGATGGTAGCGACAACGGTGTCATCAAGTAGCTTCGAGTGGAATAACGGCGATGGGTAGCAGCATCATCAAGTAACTTCAAAAAAATCCCTAATTGGATGAAGTTTAATTTTTCCCCAATTAAAAAGACCCAATCTTTACTTTTCACGTCAACTTCTAATTTACTAACACGTCAGTACAAATACATCCATAAAATAACACCGTTAATATTGTCTTCTGCCTGATCATCAATCCCTTAACTCCGTTTGTTTTTATTTAACGGAAGGGACGACGCTGACGCAAAATTTACTAAGTGAAGACCAATTTAACACTCTTGTAAAAGGAAGGACCTAATTGACAAAATTTAACAAAACTGGGGACAAAATAAGCTATTAAGCCATAATGATATTTCTTTTGTGTTTGACTACTTGTTCGATTCACTTACTTCTATTATGTCAATATTAATTACTATGATTGACATTCTTGTTCTTATTTATAGTGATAATTATATGTCTCGTGATCAAGGATATTTGAGACTTTTTGTTTAGAGTTAATACCAATTTTGGTCTCTAGTTTCGTTAGGTGTGTTCAAAGAGGTCCTCCTATTTTTTAGAAGTTCATAGTAGTCCCATATTTTATAAAAATGGTTCAAGTTGGTCCTTTTTCTTAGGGCGTTAAAATGCTAACGGTGTAATGTCTATCCTAGCCAAAAGTGAATGAGTTGTCCAGTTATTGATTGTGTGGCAAACTCGGGTCAATTACCCTTTACCTTAATCAAAGTTTTAGAAACTCTTGACTTCCATTTTCAGGACTTTCTTTTTCTCAAATAAACCCAACAGTGTGGGTTCCTCGTGGTGCAAGGAGATGTTGTCTCTTGTTTCTCCTCTGTAGATTGTTAATGCGATTTGGGGTTAAGGTTTTCGAATTAGAATTTTGTTTTCTGATTCCATGTTTTGGGATTATTTGCAATTGTATTATGATCTTGCACTTTTGAGGTTTTTAGAATCTATCATCTTGCATTTTTGGATTCTTTGGGTTTTGTTTCTGAAATAAAGGTTTGATGATGGATTCTTTCTAATCTAATTGTAATTTCCCTTAACTTTAACTTTAACTTTTTTACGTCAATAACTTTAATTTTTAACATTTACAAATCAATTTACCTAAACATTCTAGAAAGTTCATTCACTTTTTATTAGAATAGAATTTACATTCTTTAAGAAAAAAAAAACCAATTTTATAAAATATGAAAATATTATAAACTTTTAAAAAATAAGATAACCACTTTAAACAAACCTAAAAAAATTAAGGATCAATGTTAAACATTTTACTTACATAACTCTTTTTAATATTTTAATGTTGAAATTAATTACTAGTTCTGATACTGAATAACAGTGTCAAGAATGTCGCTTGTCATATGAAACAAACTTTGTTGCTTGCTTCTTCTAGCCATGACTTTGAAGCGACTAGGTGTACTTTTCAAACACATTGGTGAGATCTTGAAGTATCTGCCTATATGTATCACCCATTGCCAGAAGTTTTAATTTATTGGGGGTGAACTTCCTATGAATATTATTATCTATAGCCGATAAAAACCTGAAACATGTCTTTAACTACGTGAAAAGTCACTTCAAATAGCAACCATTAATATGATTACACCGAATTTAATTTAATAACCATCATGCCCTTGCCACGCCAATTACATTAATACTCCAAAATTGATGAATCAAATTTTACACCATTTGAGATGGAAGATTATTACAAATGTACCATTTATGATTATATAATTTGGTGTGAGAATATGTTGAGTGACCATATCTCAGTGTACCATTTGTGCATCCATGTTTCTGTAATTAAATTTTGTGTCGTGTGAACTTTTGTGGTAAGTACTCCATAATATTTTTTAAGAGTATACGTAGGACACTAATACATTTACACGTCCAGGTAATAAAAACATTCAAATGACAATTTTAAGTTTTTTTAAAATTATTTTATCTTTTTATTTTTACTAAATATTTAAAAAAATAGAATCAATCATATTATAAGAATGATTGATTTAAGGATCCGTCTCAAAATAACTTTTTTCCATATATATGTATGTTATAATTTGTTTTTTGTGAAGCATGTTGTTTTTAGTACCACACAATTATTTCCGTCTCTACTATTATCATGTAAATGAAGTGTCCATATTCTGCCCACTCTCAATTGCTTGTATTAGAAAACTTTTCTATAACTATTTATTATTCAACTTAATAAATAATAATATAATAATTATTATTATTATTATTGATGGTTGGATGGAAAAAGATTAAGATAAAATAATTTATTTTAAGACAAAAATATAGATAAAATTACCTACATGATTTGGTTTTTGATGCAGAGACAAAAATTAAGACAAAATAATTTATACTTTTAGTTTAGTTACCTTTTGAAATTGGTAAGATTGTAGAAGCTTTTTTATGTTTTATTTAATTATTTTAAAATTATTAGGAGGTTATACAAATTAGGAGGTTATATTTATTTAATTTTAAAATGTTGAATTATTTTATAATTTTTAATTTTTTTTCTCAATCAAAACAACATACTTTTTCGTAAATGTTTCAAATTTTTTAAAAATAAATTATCATTTCACTAAACTTAAAAGAGACAAAAAAGAAAGTAAACCTGGAAATGGAAAAAAATAAGTAAATGAATAAATAAAATGGAAGAAAAACATGTTACTTCAAGTCTAGAGACAATTTTTTATGAATTTTATTGACCAAAAAATGAACATTGTTCTAATACTGGTTTGACCTATATTCAAAAACTCATCCTTCATCACTATTGCTCCAACAACAAAACTACATAAACAAAGAGAAAGAAAGTCAATGATTAGTTGTTAATTATATTTAATCCTTTACATATAGCTATTAATTAATTAATTACAGTAAGATAATTTAGCTATGTGACAATATGAATATTCCATGGGTTGACTTCAAAGTTCATCTTGTGTTTACAATTATTATAAACAACACAATGAAAATTCATGAAAAAAAAAAATAGTTTTTAGTGAATTGATATCAATCTTTTTCCAACATGAAACTTGAAGAAAGAAAAGACCCAAAGGAAGAAAATAATGCACAAAAGGCCAAGTTGAATGAATGAATGAATAAATTAATCATTCACCTATCTCTTGTGTTCTACTTACTACAATTCCTCTCATGTGGGTCTCATTTTTGCCTTCTATCTATGTCATTTTCAATGTATGTGTTTCACACATTCACTGATTGATTAAAAAAAAATATCATGATTTTCATTGATGATATTATCTTAAAGTTTGATACTGTTTGAGAAAAAAATAGTACGATTTTGGTGAGAAAGTTGATGGTGATGGATGTGAGAATGAAATGAATGAAAGGAAGAAGACCATAAAAACATATCAAAGTGGACTTTGATGTCATTCTACATTTCAAGTACAATACACTGTGACAAAAAGGAAAAATAATTAGAATTTAATTAACAATCATATATTAATAATGTAAAATAATTTTATATTATTATCTACTTATAGTTTATTGCTACTAATGCTATATCGTTTTTTAAAATAACTGTAAAATTACTAAATTTATAAAAATATATAATAATCTATTATTAAATGACTTTTATTTTTCAAAATTGAAGAACATGTTATTGTACAAAATTCAGTGGAGTTTCCTGTTTCAAAAGAAACTGATGTTTACTTTAACTTTGGATGGATTAAGGAATGTCATGTCATGAACTCAAAGATTCCTAAGTTGGGATTGTAAAAATAATAATAATGTATTTGTAAGGAACTATAGACCTTTTCCATTAATAAATTTTAAATGTAAAAAATAATAATTAAAATTATTTTCGTTATTTGTGGTTTTAATTATTAGTATATGAGTAGCAAATAATTCTTCCTTTAATTTTTTTTAAAACTCTGTCTTTTTATAATATTTTTTAATGTTTCTTATTTAAATATTTTTTACTAACTCCTTTTGAAGTTTTTAGTCTGTATAAATGAGTACTGTTTTCTTTATCACTAAAACTGAAAAACTGAAGAGTTTAGTTTTAAAATTTCAAAATCTATAATCTTTATTATTCTATCTTTATACATTAATTATTTACAATATTTTATAAAATAGTTATAAGCCAATTTGATGTGACTAATTAAATTGTTCAGTTGTTTAACAGGGTTGAATAAATTATAAATTTGTTTATATTTAAGAAAGAATGAGGTATTAATCAGCCAAATAATCCCGCGGTACTAAATACTTATTATCCACTAATTGGTTAATTAATAAATAGTGCATTGCTGTTTAAAACTTTAAAAAACTATTGTAATTAAAAAAATTATGTTTTAGTAATGATTAGCAAACTTTCTAATATATTTAATATTGATTTAAAAAAGTAGATATTTAATGAAATGTAAAGTAACAATATTATAGCATTAATATATAGTAAAATAATAATTGTTAAGGTAAGTTAAGATAAAGTATTAGCACACCAATTTAGATAATTTACTTTAATCTCAATCTACAAACAATAGAAAATTACAGAAGCTGATGGATCCTAACCCTAGGAGCTAATTTCATGCCCTAACCCACAATAAACTGAGATAATTTATCACAATTTAAACATCATTAATTAATTAATTAACTTTGAATTCCTGCATCATTTCAAACTACATAAAATGGGAACACATTTTGATACTTCTAGGATTCATGTACTCCAATAGCTAATTCCCTCAATTTGGTAATTTTTATGTATTGTTCAGTCAAAGGTGGAAGAGCCTGGAAATAAAAAAAAAAAAAAAAAAGAAGGAAGCAATGAGGAATGGAAAAGGAAAAGGAAAACAACGCAGAAATGAATATGTTTAAATTATATTTTCCAAAAAATGTTTATAAAAAGGTAAAACAAATTTAAAAAGTATTCTTATGTTAAAATTAACTTTGCACTTTTTATAATTTTTATTTAATTTTATAAAACCTAAGCAGTATAATTAGTTTTAGTTTATACGAAATATGTTATAATGTATTTTACTTAATTAAATATAACTATATATGGTAGTAGTTTTACATTTTTAACTTTAGTTTTCGTGAATTTTAAAAACATATTTGTCATTGTACAGCAATAGTGACATGTCACGTATTTGATTATGTCAAGAAAATGACTACTATGGGATGTCGTGTAACATGACATTATATTTGATATATATATAAAGATATTTAACATTATTATAACTTATGAAAAACAATTTTTTTCTTTATATTAGAAAAGGTTTTAGAAATTATGAACGATAAAACTTTTTTTAAAATACTAAATTTTATATATCCGTTTGGTCCATTAATTTTTAAATTCATTAAGTTTAAAATAAATAATAAATCTAAAGTAAAGCATAAGCCCTTATTTACTTTTATTTAAAAGAAAAGAAAACCTTCAAACAAGATAAAAACATAAAGTTAAGAAGAAAAAAACCTTACATAAAAAATAGTTATTTTTTATTTTTAATAATAATTAAGACAAATAATGGATGTGTTTTGAAATGTCATCATTTAATATGTAAAATAATTAATACAATGGTATATTTATCATGAAATTTTGATAAAAAAAAGTTTCAATCATATTATTTTATTTATTTATATAAAATCAAATTACTTAATTTTGTAAGAATTCATAAAATAGAATTTATTAAATCTTGATGGAAGAAAGATCCAAAAAAGTTAGGTGTATATATGTAGTGCCTTACCAGTTTTGCCACTAACAGCATCATTAACATTAGCTATATTAGGTGTTCCACTCATGGGTCCGCTGCTATTATTGCTTCCTGCAATCATTATTTCACTGTGTTGCATTGCTTGGGAACCATATCTCAAGGCGTTCATTGGCTGCAAGAGAAAACCATCAACATGCTAACATAAAAAATTAACTACAACCAACATGTGCAGAAATATATAGTCTTATAAACTGCTGCGAATTTATGCAACAAAACTTCACGTAATATATGCATGTATTGAAAAACCAGATGACAGGTTTTACAAAGAAAAAGGTAAAAAATGGAATTTTGATTGACCTGAGAGGCACTATTCATGAGATGGTAGCCCATATAACGTGCATATTGTTCTGAAAGGCATTGGTTTTGCATCTGATTTTGGTAATTGAAGGCACCCAGAACTGGATTTTGGCACAGTAAATTGTGGTTTGGCATCTGAGGCTGAGGCTGAGTGACAGACATGGCTTGACCCACTTTTGGTAATTGCATTGGGTTGTGAATGGAAGGCAAAGAAGGTCCACCAATTCCCATTCCCATCTGTGACATATAGTGCTGAATTCCTGGAAACATAACTGGTGTCATGCCAGCCCCCATGCACATTACCTGTCACCAACAACAACTTTTCTTACACATTAATACTCTACACTACACCAGTATATATAGTAGTAGCAGTTTCAGAATATTATATATATATATATATATATATATATATATATATTGTACCTGAAGCTGAAACTGAAGTGATTTTAAGTATTCGATTGCCTCTTCTAACATTGATGCTTTGTCTGTCTGCACGTACAACCGTTACTTTTTCACCATCCATGATTGAATCTTATGAAAAGTTGAATTATTCGAAACAAACAAAGTGTGTGGTGTGTACTGTACTGTGCTAGTGAAGTACCTATTTTAACCTGACTAAACAGTTGCTACATTCAAGTCGCTATTAATATATATATATAATTGAATTTATTGTTTTGTTTTATTAAATTTTGTTTGTGCTGACTATCTGTTCAAGTGTCGGGTTGCACATTGATGGTCATGTATCATTTCTCGAGGAGATGCATGCATCTCTACTAAGAAAAGTTAAAATATTGACAAGTCAACAAGCATTATGATAACGAACCTTGTTACTGTTTGGTATCAGTTGCTGTAATGCTCTCATCTTGTCGTTAATCCTATCTCTTCTTCTCTGTATAAAGAAACAAAAGCTGGTAATAAGAGTTAAGTTCACACAACACAAGTTTCAAATTCGAAAATTACGAGAAAAATATTCATGTTCTCACCCTTTCGGATAGATTATGCACTTCGGCTGCACGGTTTCTTCTGGAACGCTGAGATAACTTGTTTCCATCTGCTGATTTAAGTTCTGTGGCCTATTGCACACGGAGACACAGCACAGCTCAACAATCAACTACGATAAAGTTTTGTTCCTTTCTAAGTAATAAAGTCAGTTATATGAATCACAAACGTCATTTAGTTCAATTATGGACTAAGTGGGTGTTTTACATGCTAATTAGTGATTTGATTTCACCAAATATTTACGTCTAAACGTAGTAAAAGCAACCAATAGTTTCTTCTGATATGCATGTGTGTGTGGATGATAATCAAACACACAGTAAATCTTCAGATACCATCAGTTAAAAAGAAAAAAAATTTAAGGAAGAAAGCAAGCATGCATTATGAAGGAAAATATGGAAAGAGAAAGAGGAAGAGTATGACCTCACTTTGCTCCTCTAGTGCTTCTTCTTCAGTCCCTTTTCTCTTTTGGCCATGTCCTCTTGTTGATTGAGAACAAGTTCTTCCTATACCAGTACTACCTGAGCCACCGGAAGATGAAGCCACAGTTGGTTCAATCATCTCTGATTTTCCTCTCTCACTTCTATGGATACAATCTATAGCTTCTGGCTCAGCTGATAAAGTAGCATTATTAGTGGTGGCCCAAACGCCACTGCTTGAAACCCGGTTTACATCTTGGTCCTGAGGGATGTGATTGCTGCCACAGTGACTTGAACCAACCGTGATCACTGAGTGCTCTCTAGCTTCACTTTGTGACAGGTTAACTGCAGTTTTTTGAGATGGTGAAGAGACATTACGGGGTGCTGAAAAGTGAGGAAAATTTAGCACCTTCCGTGATGCACCAAAGTCATTGATTTTCTGAGATGAATCAGGAACATGAAATCCTGGAGCAGACATGAGATTCTCTTGGAGTCCCTGAGCACAGGAGGATTTCATGATAGATGGTAGGAGTTGTGAAGGTGAAGGAGGATGATGGCGGGCACCAGGGGAGAAAATATTGGCAAACTTTTCCTCTTCCAATTCTCTGATTTGCTTGTAATAAGATTCAACTTCACAAGGTGGTGGTAGCTCAGATAAAAGGTTTGAACAAAACTCTTGTTCTAAAGGGTCATCAAGTGGGTATTGGATCCATGGAGCTGCCTCTTCTTGATCCAAGTTGTTTGATTGAGTAGTTTTCGGCAGCTGTCTCAAGTTAGATGAATTCCCAGGTAGCTTCCTATTTGTTTGGCTGTGCATAACTACTTGCCCATTTTGCCATAGGAGTTCTACAAGTTCATGGTCCAGCCTGTATAAATTGACCAAATAGAGAATAGCAATCAAGGAAAAGTTAACAGGGACAGTATCATGGTTTGACAGAGATAGGTAACACACCCTGTGGGCTTTCTCTGGCTGGTGAGACATGTATCACTCTCAAAATCCCAACCTGAGATAGTGTTCTTCATGGTTCACCTACCACTTGAACAAGAGAGGAGGGAACTTTTGGCTTCGAACAAATTTTACAAGCAAAGTAAAATAAGATAATCTGCATAGTTCAGCCAATTAAGTAATCAAATCTCAAAGTGAAAGACAATAAAATAATACTAAAGAAAGAAAAGCCAAAGTTTGGAACTTGACATGCCGAGAGGAGAAAAACCACAGAAAGCACCAAAGCGAATGTCCAAAGACAGACCCGGAATGGAAAAATTACTTTCCCGTTACAGTTGAAAGTACACGCACACAAAGCAGAAAAAGAACAAAACAATCAAATACAAGTCAAGAACTAGAAAAAATACCAAACATTGATTCACCAAAATGGGAAAAAACTTGAGACCGTCAGTTACAAAAGCTACTAGATTATGTAAGCGCATACACGTAAACAAAGAGACGCAAATTACAAAAACTAAGAAGTACTGATTGCAATATGAAGAAAAGGGAAGAACCCCACCTGAGTTAAGGTAAAAAGACTTGTTTTTTTTGTCTTTTGGTTAAGGCAAAAGCTGGTTTTCGTAACTGGTTGAATATATAGAAGCTATAAGTAGATGGTAGTTGGAAAGTGATGAAACTCCGTGTTGTGCTTAAGGAGTTTGGCGAGAGAGGTTGTAGCACAGTTTTTAGCAAGAAGAGGGACAGTGACATGTCGAAGTAGAAAGAGAGAAAGCAAATACCCCATGAGAAAAATGGTACTTAATAATGCTGTGCTTGCCATGAGCGAGAAAAACATGGCTGCACATCTGTCGTGGAGTGAATGAAAACGGGACCAGTTCAAAAGGGGGTGTGCAAGTTAAGGTTTTTGGTGTTGAATATGTGAAACTCGAACAAGGAAATCCAATTCTTCATGCACACGGTGGATGCTATCTGAGAGATGATTGTGGTGGTGACACGTGGCACGGACAAGGTGTATATAATTGGAGACTGATAAGGCTCTGCATTGTCCCAAAAAGAAAGGAAAAAGATGTGGCACTCGTTTCATGCTCATCTTGACAGCTACTCATCAAAGCCATCACCTCTCGTCATTTTTCTCATCACTTACTTTTTTGTTGCAAATTTGGTCCATATGAACAATACTTCGCAACTCATAAATTTTCATCACTTCAGACGAGTGAAAGGATAATGTAGAATCTGAGTCTCTCACTTGATCATGGCCGACATGAAAAAGTCAAACAGTTCTAAAATCACATTTCTTACGGGAAAGGCCGGGCAAGTCTTTAAGTCCAAGTGGCCGCCGGTCCGAGCGGTTTCTACGTCAACTGATTAATTTCTAAGTGTTTATTATGTTAATTGGTTGATCTTCAAGCGGTTTCTTCCAATTTTGAGTATTGTACGATAAAGCTACTTATAAAAGTTACTCTCATATTAGTGAATGATCAAACCAAAAAGGATTAGCTTTTATGCTGCATGTATTTCAAAGTCTTATCTTAGACTTTTATTTACAGTAGTTGTCATGACTTTTTATCTTTTTATTGTTCTAATCTTGACCAATCACATCTTAATCAATAATAGTAAATTGATTTGTGATCATCATTCATGTTAATATGACCTTTATTATGTAAAAGTCATGCCATTTGGTCAAGGTGATTAGCTAAAGGTGGTTGACCATGGGTGATCTGTCAAGATTTTGACCAAAAGATAATCTACCAAAGGTGGTAGGCTCAAAGTGGTTGATCAAAAGATGGTCGGCCTAAAATGGTAGACCAAGGGTGATTGGTCCAAAATAGTCAACCTAGAATGGTCAGTCAATGTTGATCTATCCAGATAGATTAGTTATGATGGTTGATCCAAAGTGGTCGATCAATGATCGGTTCACATACACTACACATTTAAAATATTAGTTTATCTAAACAAATATATAAATTTTAGGTTTAATATGTCATTTGGTCCCTACTTTTATGGGTTTGATTCAAAATGATCCTACATTTTAAAAAAGTTCAGTAAGGTCCCATATTTCGTTAAAAAATGTTCATTCTGGTCCTTTTCGCTGACGTCGTTAAAAACTTAACGGTACTAATGCCACTTTGGCCAAACGTGAATGAGCTGGAATGTTTTATAAATATGTGTCATTACACTATGTAAATATTTAAATAAATTAAGATGATGTAAGGTCATGATTTCCCTCTAGCTTTTCTTTCTTTTTATTTTCCTCACCACCTACGTCAAACTTGTGTCGTTTTCTCTTTCTCTCTCACAACCTTTCATTGACATGAATGCAGAGCTGTATATTATAGTAGCAGCATCTGCAAAACTTGACAGTGAAAAAGAGTTACACCATTTTTTATAATAGAACCCAAAGTCGAGTCCTGAACCCCTCTTTTTTCTCTGTCATTAGAAGAACAACCACAACTAGAATAAGAAGAAGAACAAGTCATCTTAAATTAAGTTTTAATAAGAATTTCATAATTTCCTTTTTTTTATGAACCAAGCATGGGAACAATCTGATGGGGATAGAATATTGGTTCGATACAAAAAACTTAGCACTTAGCAGTGGTCGGTGGCCCTAGAAATAGAGGTGTAGAAGGTAGTGGCTTTCACGGTAACGATAGAGAATCGGAGGTTGGAGATGGAATGGACAGTTGGAAACCCTAATTACATCATGGTCAATTGATGAAAATACCTAAATTTAACATAAAAGCAAATTAAACCCTAAACCCCAAATTAAACTCTAACCCCCAAATTCCTGACAGATGAAATTTCCCAAGCAGACGACAGTCTTTTGTTAGACTCCTCTCACCTTCGAAAACCTGAATGGAGACAATGGTCTGGTGGTCCTGGTAGGTGGTAAACACCTGGGATTTCTTTGTTGGGATAACAATGTTTTTGGGAATCAACTTTGTCATCACTCTACCAATAGTTTCAATTCCAAGGGTGAGGGAGTCACACCCTATAGAAGGATATCTTTGGTTTCTTCACCCCCTCTATGCTCAAAATGCTTCCTTGCATTACAGCACCATAGGCAACTACTTCAACCCAAAAATTGCATAAGGTATTTTACTTTAACCTATTTTTTGTCATTTTATTTTTTCTTAAATATTTACACATTAAAATGACTTCACAACGCCACGTAAGCATCACAGTAAAACAGGTAATTGATGTTTCGCCACTCTAGCATCTGCACCGTTAAGCTTTTAACGGCGTCAGCGAAAAGGACCAGAATGAACATTTTTTAACGAAATATGGGACCTTACTGAACTTTTTTAAAAGGTAGGATCATTTTGAACTAAATATATAAAAGTAGGAACCAAATGATGTATTAAACCTAAATTTTAATGACTTATTATATGTTCAAGAATTTTAAAGAGAATAGTTTATAAAAAGTATGCAATCTTTAGAAATTTTGAATCCAGCGATTAAGTATTTATGGAAAATGATTTAGTGTGTCATATCAATGCAAAAAATTGACTATAACCCACAAAATAAATCTGTGTATAGTTCATGATCATAACCAACCACTACAAAAAAAAAAAATATTATTAGCAGCTTATTGCTACAATTTCGCCCTAATCTCAATCTGTGTCATTCTACCTTTTTCTCTAAAGCTTTATGACTTCAAAACCTTCTCTTTGTGAATCGTAAAGCTTTAGGGTTTTTGTCACTCATTGCTGGCATCGCCATTGCCTCTTGTTACATCGGTCGCACTTTCGTTGTCCCCCTTTGGTGTGTCTTCGCTCATGTCCATTGACATATAGGCAGTCTAGAGTTGAGAAAGGAAGAAAATCGCCAATTCAAGATTGATGTGAGTTAAAAGCATGCATGAGAAGAAACTTTGTTCTTCCTTCATTTAAGATAAACCAAGAGCTAATGTGTGACATAAGAGAATCCATTAAGAAAGGAAATACATTCATTAAAAAGAAAGGTGAGTTCTCTTGTAGAGATGATGAATTTAAAGAAAAACTTGAAAGGCTCATGAGTGCAAAGAGAAAAGAAGAGATTAAAAGGAGGGATGAACAATTAAGAGAGTTAGAAAATAAAGAAAAAAAAGGAAGAAGCTAAGAGAGAGAAATACAAAAGAGAAAAGAAGACAAGAAAAGAGAAAAATTTCAAAGAGAGAAAGAGGAAAGAGAGAAAAGAGAGAAAGGATGAGAAAAGAATTAATATGAAAAGAAGGAAGAGAGAGAAGAGAGATAAAAAAATATTGAAAGAAGAAAAAAAGAGGAAAAAGAAAACATGTTCAAGGAGGCAAGGCTTCTGCAACCATCTTTCGTTATCCCCATTTTAATTGAAACAAAGATGATAAAGGGAGTTTTTCATTCCTTAAACTCTTTTCTATTCATTAGTTGTTCTTTCTTTATTCCAAACTTTTCTCTTAAAATATTTCAACTCCACCTTTATCCTCCATTGTTTAAACCCTTCAACAAATATTTTCAAGTCACATCATTATGAGTCAATGTTACCTCTTAAGTTACAATTAACTCAAGGTGGATACCAAAGCTTTTATGAAGTGGACCTTTTGATTATTATCAAAGGTATAATCCAAAATATAAAGAGGACTTCTTTAATGTTTTCTTTATATATACCTTGCATGTGGAACAAAAACTAATTGAGATTATATTTAAAACTTATTTCAAAAAGATATTTTATCCAAGAGGTAATAAAAATTTGAAGTTTTGAGTCTTAATACATCCTTTTTTATCTGAGGACAAATCTTTTCACGAGGGAAGGAATGATGACAATCACGTAGGGGCTTACAACATGGGTTCATGATTAGTCCCAACTTTAATTTCCTTGTTATTTTATATATATAAATAATTTGAGGAAATGAATTGTATAGTTTTTTCTTTCACATTTTGGGCTTTGTATTTTTGGACCATGCTTCATGTTGGACTGGTGATACCGAGTTCTCATGTTGTTTGTCGAGCTCTCATGCTACCCCTTGAGCTCTCATGTTGCCTATTGAGTTCCCATGTTACCTGTGGAATTGTTTATACTGCTAGTCAAGCTTCCACATTGACTGTCGAGCTGTCGAGCTGTCATATCGTCAGTCGAGCTTCCACGTTGATTGACAAGTTGTCATACTATCTGTCAAGTTTCTATGATGCTTACCGAACTATATGCTAAGATGTCAAGCTTCTATGTATACTATGATGTCAATCTATGTTGTCGTTCTTCTATGATTGTCGAGCTACCAAGCTACATGCATGAGGTCGATCCATCATTTCATAACACCTCATATTGAATACATTAATCATATGATGTAAAAGCATGAAATGTATGAGATGATAATGTCTCTTGATCCTATATTTGCATTGCGAACATAGAAGCATGTGAGGGAATTCAGTTTATCGAGAATTTGGAGGTCTTGGTTCTTATAAATAGAAACCTCCATTACTTGTAAAAAATATTCTTGAAAAAAATATTCTTGAAAGTTAATGAAATGCTATTGAGATTACCCTAGAAATTAATCTTTTAAAGTCATCTAACTAGAGCTTCCTGTAGCTCCTTTTCTCTAAAATTGGCTTAACCTTTTTAAAGATGGTTCATCATAGACCACTCCAAACACCGAATCATCTCATTCTCTTCTTCTGTTTATTCGTGTTCGGTTGTGTATTCACGAAGCACATGGAGTCATTTGTCTTCGCCTAAGATTTCTAGAAACTTAGTCAAGTAATTTCTTCCTATTTAGAAGTGTTGGGATTCCAAGTGTGAGTCTATGTCCCACATTGGACAGAAATGAAAAATTAGAGCACTATATAAAAGTGAAAGACCTCCGGTGAACCTCCTCCTTGATAAACTCAACCAGAAGCCTGTGGTATCTTCTCCTAGAACCCTATTTTGTGTTTTCTTAGTAAAATTTAACCCATTTTAGATTTAACATCATGATTTGTAAATTCCAATTCCAATCTCAAAGAAAATTATTTTTTGTAATCAATTTATCTCTGGTTGACTGATCTAAAAGGTTGATTCGGGTAAATGTGTAATGGTAGTAAATGGTGCCTAGCAAGAAGCCATAATGAGTGTTCCTTCAATCTTACTATTTTAAAAGGATGTTTCATCCACAATGGATCCTCTATTAAGGTAATGGTAGTAAAAATGTTGGAGGTCTGATGTCTTCCTCGTCTCTGTAACTTTGAGCTGCCACAATCATATTCATAGGGGGCAGATTGATGTCATTTGTATCATGTTCTTGGTCTAAACTCCTAACAGTAGTTTTGTTTTACTAGTGCCTAATTTTCATGTTTATTGTACTGATTGCAGAAGCTGCAAAGAAAGGAAGAACTCCAAGGTCACTTCATTATACAAACTAAATAGATAATTTAGTTTCCTCTCATGTCTATTTTGTTGACAATTTCATCTTTAAAGTTTCAAACCTAAATTGAAATTGGTATGGGAAGATGGGGATGGTCCCAAGTGATAAAGATACATCATAACCAACCAAATCGAAATTTGATAGAAATTTCTCATTACCCACTTGTGTTTGCAAATCACATACCAATTTAATGCCCACATTTAATGTTTTTCTCCATACTTTCAAATCCATTTTTAGATAAATGTTCATTTACACTCTTTTTTTCTTAAAAAATAATAAAGATAAAGGATTACTTGTTACATCAATATATAAATATGATTAAATAGATTGAACTGTGTTCAATCATTGACCAGCTTCAGTCAAATCTCAAAACTTTGTTTTTTTTAAGCTATTAATTGAGCTAAAATTGCTGTAAACACTTGGCCCAAACTCAAATTGGGCAGAACCATTGGGCTGGTTTAGTAAAAAATATACATAAAAAGAACATTATCAGTGCATATTTTATGCTTTCTAAACACTGTTTTGCAGTTACTACAAGTGCAACTTGGTTACTTTGTTGTTTTGGTGGGCTACTTTGCTTCTGCAATATATAATTGTTTCAGTCTTTTCTGAAACGTAAGATTTATATATACGCCAAACAAATCTGCAATGTCTCTTTGACTTTTTCTCTTATTTGGAGATTTTTAAGCAATAAAAAGCTTTTGTGTGTGTGCTGAGAAGTAAAAGCAGAAAACAATGAAAAAAAAAACATATTTTTTACACAATTAAAAAGGCATAGAAGATGAGGATATACTATCAATATAGACAGATCAACCACATTTGAAATATTTTGTTTAAAAGGTGCTTGGCTTCTCTTTTGTGGTTGAAAATGGTCCCTCACTGGAGATAAGGAAGCTAAAGCTAACATTTTTAATTTCTTCTTCACTTAAAAAGCTTGTTTTATGTTTCTTGAATATGATTCTGTCAGCCATAGTACTAAAAAAGAGAACTTGAAGGTACACACAGAAAATTCATGTATGTGTGTGTATATATATATATATATATATACATATATATATATATATAGAGAGAGAGAGAGAGAGATCATAGTTAAGTTCATTAAAAAAACAAATGCTTGCATTCTTTCAACATTATGAGCATGTGTGTGTTTAATCATTCATGATCATATATAAAGTGAAAGACATGAAAAAGTTAGATGTAATTAAAATTGAGTCAGAGAAAGAGAGAGAGAAGGAGGAATTGAAGACAAATAAAAAATATATTATATCAGTTGCAAGCATAAACACTACCCAGTAATTCCAAACACAAATTTTCAGCAACAAACAAGACTACAGAAGCTTACACTGACTAAAACTATATCTGCATTATTCCTCAGTTCTTCCCACTCATCTACTGATATATATATATATATATATTGCCAAATTCCTATGCAGCTGGAGCCACATCAATGACACCATTATCGTCATCATCATCACCCTCGTTTGAGATGCAAAAATTGTGGAAGTCATGAGTTGCAGGCTTGCTCAAGACCAGACCATATTCATTACAAACAAAGAACATCATTGTTGTTCAATGAAATAAAGACTACCTCGGTTGTGACCTAGGTTGTTGACTCTATGAGCTCACCAGTCTTCACATATTTATACAGTAGAAAATTGCATTTTAAAAATTAAAAAAAAAAAGTAAAATTAATATATGGGGGTGGCTTTTAACATATTCCAAAATGGATAGTGCTACACTTACACGGCACATTTTCAAAACACCCCTTATGATATACTTTATTTTTTCTTATCTTTTTCGTATCACATTATTCATTTTATGGTAGAAACAGTCAATGAACATTTCTGTGCTCTTACTTTTCTGATCTCTCTTTTTATCACATAATACAGTTTAATATATTATATTTAGGGCTCTTGTTCTTTATTGTATCATTTAAAACTGATTATTTTGTTTTGTTCTTAAATGGTGAGAGTTGTTTTGAAAAGAATGTGTGAGAACTGTAGCATTTTTTTTTCTGCCAGATTTTCTGATAGATAAGTTTGCTTTATTTGCTCTTTCTCTTGTACCAATGAGGCACTTTTGGTTTTGTTTTGTTGTAGGAATGCAACGTTGTTAAAGAGATGAAGAGGAGCAATGGTGAGGTGGTGAAGCTTCTGACCATAGAAATTTCCATGGTGGACAGTGAGGGCCCAAAACACGAGCCAAGCTCATGGCATAATGCTGCATAACAGATTTAACATGTGGAGTTAAGAGCTGCACACACGCTTGAGCTTCATGGTCACATGCACTTGGATGACTTGGATATACCAAAAAATATCTCAGCAAAAGGTAAATGTAAATGGCAAAGGGTTAAAAACCTTTCAGCAAAACAATGGGACTTTTCACATACATGTGTGCTGCATTATTTTTCCATGTCACTTTTCTAATGTTTTGTGACTGAATAAAACCATCATAGACAGGTTGGTAATAATTAAGTATGCTTGAAATAAGTTTTTTTTTTAAATATAATTATTCATCTGAAAATAATTGATCTAATTTATTTATTAAATTAAATATAAATTAGTTATTTAAAAAAAAAATAGCTGATTCATAAGAAAATATAAATTTACTTATTCTATCAAATAAATATTTTTTTTAAATAAATACAAATAAATTGGTTCCATATTTGAAAGGGTTAAAATTTATATGAAAACATACAACATGTTTTGGGAAAGATATTTTTTTGATTTTTTATACTTTTTTTTAATCAATTTTTTATTCTTATATTTTGAAATTGATGATTTATTCCTCAAATTTCTGAAAACACATCATTTTAGTCCTTTATATTTAAATTTAATGCTTGGTAACTATTTTTATCAGCAAAAAGTTAATATAAAGACTAAATTAATGTATTTAGTATGTGATTTTAGTTTTTCTTTGTACTTAAATTTAATGTTTTGTTATTTTATATATATATTTCAAGTTTAAGAAAATAATTAACCAATTTTTAAAGTAATATTGAATTTGAAGCTAGAAGTTGTGGTTTGTAAGGTTTGTTTGAAGCAACAATAGTAAACACGGTTGCTTAACCATATTGATATTAGCTTAAGCAACAACATATAAAATAAATTATATTCTATTCATCAAAATTTAAAACAAATAAATTATAAATAAATATCTTAAATAAACCATGCATATTTAAAACAAACAAATTATATATAGATATCTTAATTAAACCAGCTTATATACATGTATTTGAATTGTTTTATATGTGATAAAATTAAAACTAATAAATATTATAATCATAACAATATTTAAAGTAATTAAACTTGAAATGAACTATTCCTTATCAAAAGATTGTTTAAATGACAATTATTTTAATAAGAAGTTATTAAATGTAATTGCAATTTGATCTTTAAGAATGGAAAAGAAATATTAAATTTGCATTTCGTTTATATTTGGATTCTTTTAAAAAGTTTATAAATGATTAATTTTTAATAGGGTTTATTTTATACAAAATATAAATATTTATTTATAAACAAAAAAGTTAATTTCGAAGTTGATAACAAAAAAAATGAATAGAATTAAATCCTGGTAGAAAAACAATTCTTCTTATCTTTATTCGATATACTTTTATTATTTTTATTCAATATACTTTTACAAATCCTCGATAAGTTAATATATTAGTATCAATAAAAGGTGTATCAACATGTGTATGTACAATTTAAAAATTTTAAAAATTAATATATATATATATATATATATATATATATATATATAATAAAAGATTTTTCATTGCTGTACATATTTATTTTTTAATTTGGTTTTTTTTAAGTGACTTTTTTTTAATTTAACCCTTCATTTTATTTTATCCTTTTTTTGAAGTTTAATCATTTTCTAAAATTAAAATAATTTTTTATGATAAAAATTACATACAAAATAAATAAAAACTATCTACAATAAAATTGTAAAAATTATTTATAATTATAATAATAATAATTTTATTATTCTTTGTTATCATAAAAAAAATTGAAAGTATATTTTTATCATTATATATAATATTGATTCAATTTTGAATTTTTTTGGTTTAAAGAATTGAAATTAAGGAGAAGGTTTGCATGTTTTCTTCATCCTGTTGATCAAATAAAATATTTTCATTTTATTATCTTTCATCGGATTTTTTATTTTATTTTTTGCTATCTGGTTTTAAACTGGGTTAGAATCAAACCCCCTGTAAGTGTCTTGTCCAACAGTTCTTAGGGCATTTCTATTTACACCTCCACAATTTTAGCCACACTCCATAATTCCAGTCTGCACTTCATTGGTGGTAAAATGACTAATTCGTCCTTATTACTTATAATTGTGTTTTTTTTTTCTGTAAATGTAATTCCTCTTAAGAATGTGAAAGCCGACAAATCTTTTCGCCACTCTTTCAATAGAATAGAATATTATCTTTTTCTAAACTTATCTTATTGAAACAATAATTTCAAATTATATAATTCAAAATGAATTTTTTATTTTATATTTCAAAATATACCATCCAAAATACAAATTTATATTTTTCAAAATATATCATCTATAATATACATATATATTTTGGATTATGCGTTTAAAAATACGTATTTTCATTGTGTACAATTCAAAATGCAAATTTATTGTAAATTGAAATTGAAATTGAAAATCCTGAATCATAAGATAAATTTGAAATTTTAAAATTTGCGGGGGTTCATGTTGAAAATTATGAGGTGCGGGAAGAAATGGCCTAACCTTTAATGAAATCTTAATCTCTGGTCAAATATTAAGCACACCAAATTTAAAGACCTCCACATAGAACTGTTCCCTAGTTGATCCTCATAAGTGAGAAAAGGATATTCAAAATCAAACCATTTACATAAGGAAAAACCTATTCATACTTCTTTCCTTTGAGCTTTCCCTTAGGGATTTTGCTAAGCAAACCAGAATCCAGCTTCTGATAGTGATTTTGCATCTGATCAAAGACCTTGTACACAAAGTTATCAACTTGATCCTCATATCTTTCATAGAAAACTGGGAGCGTATGTGCAGCAACAAAACCTTAGACATAACACAGCATAAATTTTAGCAACAAAACCTTAGAAACTGAACACTTTATACAAGTTATTTGTCAAAAAATATATAATTTTTAACATATTGCATTTGAACTTCAAGCATCCCACAAAACAATAGACATCAGCATAGACTTAAATTACATTTGCTTCCAAATAAGATTGGGTAACTGAAGCAGCATATTATTTGAAAACACTTAACAAGATAACATTTGCGTGTGTGGATTCTTTTTACCCCTCCAAATTCCCTTTATAATTTTGTACTCAATTTTGAAAAATTATATATTAGATACTAAAAAACAAGTAACATGTTGGAGACTTAAACTTGTTTAAGCCTACTTCAATTATTCATCCTTTCTAGAGCAGTTATCTATTGGATTAGTTGGAATTTGAATTTTTTTTTTCAAACATTGTCCAACTATTAAACTCAGGCAGATGCTCTATCAAAATATTCTAATCTATATCAATAGAGGGAAAGAAAGCAGGTCTCACCAATATACATGACAGTCAAAAAATTGCACCAGCTCCCAATCACAGCACCAGCCCATAAGCTTAATACAGCCTGAGGATGTAATAACCATTATTACAAATTCCACACAAAAGCATATGTTTTGCTTTGCACCAAAATATAAAAATAAATATAATTTATCATATATAAATAGTTAAAAACAAGTTATAAAATAGTGGATGGCAAAGTAAAAAGTGCATCATAACTGTGTATTTAAGGATACTAAATACAACCATCCATATTGATTATTTTGTCATACAATACTACTCCAGATACAACAGTCTATATTGATCCATGAAGGATACTAAATACAAGCATCCTTGTTTCCCAATTCCATTATATCATACTAACTCCTTATGCTCTTTCCACAGTAATGTGCAAATCTTTAGCAACAACAAAATAATAAAAATCAAGCATAACCACACAATTGACGAATTATTGTCATAACAACCCGCTTAAGACCAAAACACTCTTTAGAAGATACTATCACATACAGCTAAGTTGATTTGACAAGCTGCCACCAAAGGAAACTTATCCCTGTCAGCATAATATCAATATAATATAGAACCCATCATATTGGCAAAAATTTGAGTGGAAAAAGAGACAGTTGACAATTTTGATGACAAATATCAATAACATGTCACAGGAAGAAGATGTTGCAGCAAACAAAAATAAATGCAATTGATCAATTGATTGAATAACAAGTGTTATAGAAAATACTGATGCATATAAAGTGAAAACCGATTTAACCTGGAAACTTTGTTCTAACTTCTAATCATGAACCTGGATTGTGAATAACAATTACAAAACAAAGGTAAGAGTATACTTACAATTAGAAATTGTTTTAGGTTTCCTCCACATGAAACATCTTGGAGAAACCTCAATCCACGGTTAACCTCCGCACCAATTGCAGTTGCAATATTCACGAAGAAATCATCTGGGAGAACAAAACGGGGAACTTTAGTCGGCTTCCTGTCAGCCCACATAGAAAAAACAAGTTTAAGATGTAAAGTAGCATAATATATTTACATAAAGTCAGAAATCAAAAGAAGGGATGAAAGAATGCTTGGATAACCTGCTAAACAAGCCAGAAGCGTTTGTCCAAAGAAACTGTCCAAGCATACCGAGAGCCAGAACAAAGAATAGAAGAGTTAGGAAATTGTAATTAAGCCATTCAAATAGCACCCATATAGCTGTTGCTGCAGATAAAACGCTAGCAGAAATCTTCTTGTTCCTCCATAACAACACATCAGCAGCTACATCATCCAATGGAAAATCCAAGAAGAAATTTAAAGTCAAGGTAACATGATAGATTTTACATCAAATTAACCACAACTACCATACATTTTCCACCCCCTAAAATATGGTGCACAGGTTTCTGGCGTCCAAAGAGTCTATTGAATTGGGAGCTCACTGAGCTTGACTTGTCTTCTTCAAAAAATGATCCAGATTTTTGCTTCTCGGCAATTGTTTCCACAAGGGTGTTTAAAAGGTTTTCCGCTGTGATTTTCTCAGACATTGTTCCTGCACTTTTATACGAATAAAAAGGAAAATCAGAAAATGTAGTATGAAATAGCTATCATGTCACACACTGCAGCATCAATCAGGCAATCACCGTTTATAAGAAACAACACACATGAAACGAATATATGATACAGTTCTCGTTTTCCCGAATCATGAACTAAAGAGAAGAACATACTTCCAACACCAAGTCACGTGTTCTAAAAGACAAAAATGTTATCTCATCTACAATGAAATAAGTCTTACTGGTCTAAGGCCACAAAAGAAACATCTCTTACAAGTAATTAACTTAGCCTGTCCGTAATTAAGCTTCATCAGCATTAAGTCATTCTCGGTGTATGTTGCTGTAATTTTTGCGAATTTGGCTTTAACATGATACTGTCTTCAGTGAGCTATAAACTTTCTCAACCCTTTTAATTACTTTTGTACGCTCACTTCCATAAGTGTTACACATTAAATCGTTCCCAGGCTGAACAGGGAATTTATTTGTTTCTTGAAATGAAAAGGATCAAATGCAGAAGTGAAATGGAGAGCACAGCGAGTGAATGCAGCACAAATTTGTTCTTCTGCCAAGACTGCGTAATCTTGACAAAAAGTATGCTAACATATCCACTCACAACAATGCTATGTTTGGTGGAGGGAAAAAACTACCTAAGACAGAACTATTTTAATTCTTAATTAAAGAGAAGAGAAAAGGGGAAAAAATATTATTTTTTCACCAAAATTCAACTTTTGTTTAAAATATATAAACTGGGAAAGCAGAAAAGAAAAGAAAAAAAAAAAAGTACCAAGTTTTTTCATCTACCAGAAGCACTAAAAAGACGCACATTTTGACCCACAACAACGCAAACCATGAACGTCCAACGAAATTCAAACTTTAAGCACACAAGCAAATCCCTAACCAGAGAATTGTTGGGTGAATTGAACAAGACAGTATAAAACAAAAACACAAAAAAAATAGAAAAAGGCAACAGCATCAAGCAAGAAGCATGAATTAGTAAATTGCATCATCCAAAACAGAAAAAAAAATGGTTTCGCGCACAAACCAGAGAGAAATGTAGTGTAGAAGAAACCAAGTAGCCAACACAGAGTGTGAGAAGAGAGAGAAAGAGATCCTTAATGAGTGAATTGCAGAAAGAAAAGGGACGAGGCAATGAAAAAGTTAGTAACATATATCAAGAATATTTAAAATAGTTTAATTTCGTTTAATAATTAATCAATTAATTAATTAATTAATAATAACAAAAATAGTGAACGTTCAGAGAAAAAAAGGTAAGAGTGTCAAGTGGTAGGAATAAAGATAAGATACTTATTAAATACTTTATATTAATTAATAAATGACAGTGTTTTTTATTTATTGAAGAATAAATTATTTTTATATGCATAAAGATAAAAGTGTACTGGTATAGTATTTTAATAGTAATAAATAAGCAGTGATAATTGAGGAAGTGAAAATGAAAACAAAAAACACGTGAAAATCCACGTCATTTTCCATTTTGGATTATTGGAATCCGAGCATGGCGTAAACAACAATGCAGTGTTGCCATCTCTGACACTAACTTCGTATGTATTACACTAATTTCTATAATACATTTTGTTTATAAAAATAAAATAAAATACAGAGTTAATTTAAGATAGGTTAAAATAAAATTATTAAATATAATAAGAGTAGTTAACAATAACTTTATACTTTAAAAATGCATTTTTCATTGCTTACCATCACTATAGTAGAGATTTTTTTTTAGTTTTTTAAACTGTTTTTTCAATTATCTCCTTCTGGTAATTATTAAAAGTAATTAATATAGTGTTTCTTAAAAAATAATAAAAGAATTAAAAATAAAAAATAAAGTAAATGATAAATTCTGTATAACCAATTTTATTATATTTTATTTTTAATACAGTAAAATAATTTATATTTTTAATTTTATTAAACTTATTTAAATGTTTACATTTTATTAATAATTTATATCAAGGGTTAAATATGTTTTTAGTCCTTATACTTTGGGGCGATTTTGGTTTTAGTCCATCTTTCAAACTATAGTACAATCTAGTATTTAATTTTAGAAAACTTTGGTTTTAGTTATTTTTATCAAAATTTTTTAATTTTATTTATTGTTTCAAACGCGTTTCTCAGTTAACATTGGAGCAAAAATGTGTCAAACAATGTAAACAATCCAAATGCTATAATGTAAGTTTGAAAGAGGGACTAAAACCAAAATCGTCCCAAAATATAGGGACTAAAAAGATATTTTACTCAATATGTATTACGTAAAACTTACTATTTACTTAAATATTAAAGTTTTATTAAAAATTAAAAGAGTATTGTTTTAAAGGAAAAATAATCTTATTATTTCTTTTAATATTTTTTTATTGGTAAGACATAGATTGCTAATAACATCAGTTCTTTCTGTAATAATTATTTACTCTCTCTTCATTTATCAATACACCTACTCTGGAATCACTTTTGATGTGGCATGAAGATTGTGCTAAAATTATTGTTAACATTTATCTGGTTCGACTAAGTGGATTTTATAGAAAGAAAATGTGAAATTAGTTATCTATGAGTTGAAATTAGTGTATACAATTTATTTTATAGAAAAACTCACATATTTAAAAAAAGTTGCATATTAATTAATTTTAACTTTTAAAAACATCCTTGTATATTTAGTTTTCTAAAAAAATTATTTAGTTTTCTAAAAAAATTATGATGAAGTTTGCCCGAACAATACTTTTATTAATGGATTGAAATAAACATTTAATATTTTAAAAGGTATTTTGATTTACGTGTATAAAAGTGTAATGAATTTTTCAATGAGATAATTTATGGGAAAGACAAAATACTAAATATTAATGAGATCTAATTTCATTTAAGAAATTACACAAATTTTAACATGGATATTTAATTTAATGATATTCAACTTTCTTATATTGAAATCCTTGTCTATTTATGTACATGTTAAAGAGAGAATTCATTAGAAAAATTATAAAAAAAATTATATCATTTTCAAAAAAATAACTTTTGAATAATAAATGTATAAATCTTTAATATTATAAAGTGTTTTACCTACGTCTACTTAATATAAAACTTAAACTCACATTTTCATTTGCATTTTCAATAATTTTTTTTTAAAATACTATTTTTTTTTCAAAATGATAGAAACATTTAAAACGACAATTTCAATTAAGAATAAAGAGGTTAATTATTTAAAGGGTTAAATATGTTTTTAGTCCCTATACTTTGGAGTGATTTTGGTTTTAGTCTCTCTTTCAAACTAAGGTACAATTTAATCCTTCAACTTTAGAAAACTCTGGTTTTAGTCCTTTTTACCAAATTTTCAAACGCGTTTCTCAGTTAGCATTGAAGCAAAAATGTGTCAAACAGTGTAAACAATCCAAATGTTACAATGAAACAACAAATAAAGTTAAAAAAGATTTGGTAAAAAGGACTAAAACCAGAGTTTTCTAAAGTTGAAGGACTAAATTGTACCTTAGTTTGAAAGAGGGACTAAAACCAAAATCGCCTCAAAATATAGGGACTAAAAACATATTTAACCCTTATTTAAATTATAACATCAACTTTTTTTTTTTTAATTTTAAGTTAATATTTGAACAAGAACTTCAGCCATTTCTGTTTAAAAGTTAAAAATTCAAAATTTAAATAATGTTTACGAATAAGATATTTTTGTTAAAGGTGTATTTAATTGAAATTAAAAAAAATATTTATGTAAAGAAAGTAATGTAGATAAAGAGTGAAAGAGTGATATAAGTTAAACAATTAATTATTTTCAACACAAGTAAAACAAACTAAAAAAAATATTATTGGTTATACACACATTTTATATCATAATGTAATAGGTGTATTAAGAAAATTTACTGGAATAATACATTAATAGTAAAACACGAATTTATTTTAACTTTATTATAATATATTTATTAGTTTTTGTGTATTTAATTTATTTTTATCTCTACTCAACGTAATATTTTAATTCGTACATCTAAGTTTTAACACAATGATACATTGTTTTGTTTTTTCTTTTTTTATGTATCATATTATTTATCCTTTGAATTTAGGATGTCAATTAAGTAGTAATTGTTATAAACAAGTGTACATGCTACGATTTATTGTGAAAATTTGAAACTAATGTACTTGTTTTTTTATTTATTTCATATGTGAAGAATATACAAATATTTTCCTACACACCCTAAATATTTAAGTCTTCTATTAGATAGCAAAGAAACGGAGTAATATTAAATATCTTTAATTTGACTCCGTGTATGAATAATAAAAAAATAATTTAAATTTAGATTAATTAAACTTAAATAATAATAACAATAATATGTGAGGAAAAGTATAAATATCCAAAATAATTATTTGTACATAAATTTCAACAGAAGCATGAAAATACAGTACATGAAATGCAAGTGATGAGTATCTCTGCAGACATAAATGAGAATGACGTGGCACCAATCAGAGCGTCTATTACCTTATCCCACATCGAAAATCTAATCCATTAGTCCCAATCACCCTCTTCGAAATCTAATATCCAAAACCACTGAAGTTCAAACTCAACGATCTCCACAAGTTTCTACCACCATAGTTTCATCACAGAGTCAGAAAGAGTAAGTTAGTGAAGAGAAAGATCAGAGATCAATGGCTTCTACCCAATGTTTCTTGCACCACCATGCCCTTAGCACTCCGGCCAGATCCCCATCACAACGCATCATGGTTAGCACCAAGCCTAACCACCTTGTGTGCAAGGCCCAGAAACAGACACCACCCCAAGAGGATCACGTCACTCCTATCTCTCGCCGTTTAGCTCTCACTGTGCTCATTGGTGCTGCTGCTGTCGGCTCCAAAGTCCAACCTGCAGATGCAGCTTATGGTCAAGCTGGTATACCACTTTCTCTTTTTTCTCATCATGCATCCATGATGCCACTAAAATGGACACACACTTAGTTGACAGAGTTGTTTAAGTGTTTGTTTAGGCTAGTTTATACTAGAATTCAACCTTCATGTCCATAGTTTGTTTAAATTACTGATATAGAAACTCTGATTCTGATTGAAGAATACTAGGCTCTTGATTCTGATTCTAATACCATATCAAGGGATCACTTTGTCTCATGAGTTGAAGAAGTTAGGTTGAATTTGATCCCTCTAGTAATGGGGATTCCATGATTTATTTGAACAACTTGGTTGTTTTTTCTTGCAGCCAATGTGTTTGGAAAGCCAAAGGAAAACACAGATTTCTTGCCATACAATGGAAATGGATTCAAACTATCGATTCCCTCAAAGTGGAACCCAAGCAAAGAGGTTGAGTACACAGGCCAGGTTCTTAGATACGAGGATAACTTTGATACAACCAGCAATGTCGTTGTCACAGTCACTCCAACTGATAAGAAGTCCATCACTGACTATGGTTCACCCGAAGAATTCCTCTCAAAGGTATATCTGTTTTTTAAACTACCTGTTTTCTTACTATGAGGAACACTTATAGCCCCGTTTATGCACTTTTATGTATCATGTTCTAACTAAATCAATGAATCAGTGATCAAATTTAGTGATAAAAAGTTGTTTCTCCCTTGCTAATTCTAACTTTTCTAGCTTTTTCTTAAATAGAATAAAAGGGTAGTCTAACTTTTGTAGTGTATATATTCAAAATTAGAAATGGCATTGAAAGTTGGTTTTTTTCCTTACTGCAGGTGGATTATTTACTAGGAAAACAGGCCTTCTCTGGTGAAACTCAAGCTGAGGTAAGTGAGTGATGATGAAAAAGAAATGCAGTGAATAAATAGCATAGGATATCCTAACTGAGTTTGAAGATGAACTGTTGCAGGGTGGTTTTGATCCAAATGCTGTGGCCACAGCTAACATCTTAGAGACTGCAACACCTGTGGTTGATGGGAAGCAGTACTATGTATTGACTGTGTTGACAAGGACAGCTGACGGAGATGAAGGTGGGAAGCACCAACTGATCAGAGCAACCGTAAAGGATGGAAAACTGTACATTTGCAAGGCTCAAGCTGGAGACAAGAGATGGTTTAAGGGAGCAAGAAAATTTGTGGAGAGCACAGCAAGTTCTTTCAGTGTTGCTTAAAAAAGTTGAATAGCAGGTTATATATATATATGCTATGTGTAAATCAACCTTAAGTGCATCTTATCTATGTTTTTTGAGTTGTCCACGAGTTTCATAATTTAAGGGACTTGGCTGGATTAAGTATCTCAATACTTTTGTATTCTTGCCCTTGTAAAGACACTCACCATCCCCTTTTCCTCCTCTGCTTTACCATTTTAATTTCCCTCACTAAGAAATAAAATATCTAACAATAATTATAATAACTATTTCAGGAAAGTTTAATAAAGTTATTATCCATAAAGAAAAAATAGATATTATTTTCGTAATACATGAATGATGTTTAAACTAATGATTTTCTAAAAATTGTCCAAACCCACCCTGAATGGATAATTGTTAGCATATAAACATGTATCTTAAAAATGCTGAAATCAAAACTTAATTGAAACATGAATTCAATATTGATTCTTGTAGTTCCTTTATGTCGGTAGGTGCATGTATTATCTATTCTTATAACATCTATTTTGGAAAAAAAAACATGAATAGTTGTAATTATTTTTTAAATGAATATTGGAGAAATAGTAATATTTTTTTTCAGATAGCAAATGAATATTATCTGTATTCAGTGTGATGAGGTGTCATCTTTAACCACCACCAAAATTGCCTTAATTAATGTGACATTATTTATTAATATTTTTATGAAAGTTACCAATTTTTATTTTGATTTAAAGAATGATAAAATGGTAATATTATAAAAATAATATAACATTTATACAAGAAAACCATTGAAGTTTCGTGTGAAAACATGAAGGTAATGGCGTGATGGTTTAAGAAACAAGGAAGGCATATACCAAACCAAAGAAAGTGTTTGTTTGTAGTAAAGGGTGCTCATTGTCATTTCACAACTTCACAGGAAAAGCTATATGAAGAAAATGCTAGAAAGATAAAAAAGAAACAGATAGCAAGTAAAATTTTATTTAATAATTTATTCATATGAAATTTTAACGTAATTAATTATTTTTAATAAATTTTTTATTCGGTTTCAAGATTCAAAATGTTTAAAAATAGTTGCACCTTGATAATTTACGCTATATTAAAGAATTTATAAATTAGAAATATAAAAATCCATCTTACAATTAAAGAAATATTATTTTACACGTATATATATGTTATCATTCGTTGCAGGCATAAGGAGAAAGGAGGTTTGGGATTTTCAGCGTGTGTGGTTTTGGTAACTGAAGAGTGTGGTGAAGCAGCAGAAGAAGAAGAAGAAGAAGGAATCGGCGGTTTTCAACTCACGATCGCGTCTCAGACTTTGATTCCGATCGTTGCTTTGCTTGTTCGGTAAGTCGGTGGATCATCACCGTCGTAATCTTCTTCTCGTGTTATTGGATCTGCGAGTTCTGATACGGATTCTTCTACCTTATCCTGTTTCTGTTACTCTTTCGATTTGCTTGACGTGTCTCTGTTTATTTCACAGGGAAATGCATATTTTAATTTGTTAATTTATTATATATTATTTATTTATTTTTCAATTTTCTAGTTCGCTTTCGCTTTCGAGATGATATTTTTGTGTTTGTTAGACATCGCGTGGTCTTATTGATTTGGTAGATAAAATAAATTTGGCTGGAACATTGTGCTTTCCAGTAACTAAGCTCGGATTTCTGCATTATTCTTTTTATTGTTGTTGATGATGTTTGAATTTGAGGAATCTGTTTGCTGTTTTAGCTTGTTTTTTATGGACTCGGTTCTGTTGTACTTATTGTTGTTGTTTGTGTTTCTATGCAGACATTTTGTTTATATTGCTGTTTCAAATTGTTTGTTGTTTATGTTTTATATTCAGACGTTATTTTTTTAGTTTACTTGTGTTAATTTCTACGTGGACATTTTCGAAATTTGTGTTACTTTGCTGTTTCAGTTTGAGGAATTTGTTTATGGTTTAGCTTCTGTTATTTCAGGACTTGGTTTTATTACACTTACTGTTGTCATTGCTGTTTTCCATGCAGACATTTTTCTTCTTAGTGCTTTTTCAGTGGCATTTTGTAGCTGTATGGTCGATTGTGTTGTTTTCTCGCGCTGCTGAAATTATATATGGGCTGAGGGGCACTTTTCATGGGAGGTGTGGAAGATGAAGAACCAGCCTTGAAGCGAATGAAGTTATCCTCTAAAGGATTGGTTGCCTTGTCTAACGGTTCTTCTTCTAAAGAGCCTGTTGGAGGCTTGTCCAGGGACTTCATGGCTCGGCCCCTACCGTCTAAAGGGGACGAACAAGTTGTTGGTTCAAAAGGGGTTATAAAGAAAGAGGAATTTGTCAGGATAATTGCAAAGGCTTTATATTCTCTTGGTTACGGGAAGAGTGGGGCACATCTAGAGGAGGAGTCTGGAATACCTTTACACTCTCCTGGGGTGAATCTATTTATGCAGCAAATACTTGATGGGAATTTGGATGACAGTGTAGCCACATTACGTAAAATTGCTCCCGCAGATGAAAGCGTGGTCAGGTCAGCCTCATTTTTAATATTGGAGCAGAAATTCTTTGAGCTTCTAAATCGTGAAAAGGTCATGGAAGCATTGAAGACCCTGAGGACGGAGATCACTCCACTTTGCATTAATAGCAGTAGAATTCGAGAACTTTCTTCCTACATAGTTTCACCTTCTCCTAGATTAGATATTGGAAGGGTGAGGTCTCGGTCAAAGCTTCTAGAGGAATTGCAAAAAATGCTCCCCCCTACAGTAATGATACCTGAAAAGAGGTTGGAGCATTTAGTTGAACAAGCCCTCATCTTACAACGAGAGGCATGCCCATTTCATAATTCATTGGACAAGGAGATGTCATTATATTCAGATCATCATTGTGGAAAAGATCAGATTCCTTCCAGTACATTACAGGTTAGAAAATTATATGTTTAGTAGATATTTTTGACTTGTTAATTAGTAGTGATAGATAGCAGAAGCAGCTTCCTCTATGTTGTTTGCCTGTTCCTAATTAGATCTCTGTTTGTTGGTCTTTCTTTTGTCTGTATTATTTCATGATTATAAATAAATGTTCACTGCACCTGTGAAAATTTGAATGCTGATTGGTGGCATCTTGTAAATGGATACGACTATTGTTGAGGTCCTGTGAATTTTCTTTTTTATTTTCTCAGTGCGTAAAAGTAAAAGAAAGGTTGAGTAGAAAGTGATAATGACTTGGGTATTTTGGGGTGTTCGGGTCCTATATTATGTTGTGGGATACTCAGTGGAGTGCTTAAGTGTTTGATTCTAGTCCTAACAAATTAACTTTTAAGGGAGGGTACCTAAGTGCTTATTAGAACAGTTTAATAAACCAATTCAGTACATGTTGATGATGTCCAATTATCATAGCTTTTGGAAAGACTTAGTGATTCTCGTTTGTCGTTTGAGTCGAGAAAATAATTTCCTGGATAAAATTTTGCACCTGTTTATCCTACAAGCATCTTTTTCAGTCAAAACAAGGTCATATGTTGTCAATGCCTTGGCTTGATAGTTTGCTTTTGCCCTTGACCTGTCAATAATCCTGCTTCCTATTCTGAGAGTACCAACTTGCTTCCAATTAGAAGACATTAAGCTTAAAGTAGAATGTCTTTTTGGTGTAATATCCATCTCCTTTTTCACATGTGCATCCTTTTTTACATGTGCATTCCCTTTATATTTCATGTAGAAGTCCATGGTTAGTGCTTCTAATAATATTGGAAAATCTAGATTTAAATATCTTGGCAACTGATGCACAGCTTGTAGGAACTTAATGACCAGATTTACATAATAAGAGATACCTGGGCAAGGTACCATTTCTGGGGTGTGATGCATTTCTCTCTCTATATGCAATTACACTATTTACAACTGCAATTTCTACTTAAAAGGCCTTCTTCACTTTTTACTCATTAAAATACTCTTCATTTCTTGTAAATGAGATGCATGTATAATCTAATTTATTTCAAAAACCAATTCCCAATTTTTTTACATAGGTTTGATATTTATAATCTAATTTCTTTAAAAGGCCAATCCCCAAAACCAGGGAGGAGAAATGAGACAAGGTACAGAATTTGTCTTCTGGTTTTATCCTTTTGCCATCTATTTACAATGATCATCTTCTCTTAACTTTGTATATGGCATGTATAGTATCTACATTCTAATGTTATATTCTTTTATTGCTAATGTTGCAACAGATATTAGATGCACATGATGATGAAGTCTGGTTTGTACAATTTTCACATAATGGGAAATATTTAGCTTCGGCATCAAATGATCGAACTGCAATAATTTGGGAGGTAATATTTCATAATTTACATTTTCTCTTTTCTACTCTTACGTCCATTTATTTGCTGCTAAATTTGTCTTCAATGCTTGTGTTTGATATAGTCATCATACTGCACATTCAAATCCCTGTTATAATGTTTTCCATCATATATCAGAACCCCCCTATTGATCAAGACACAAATTGCATTCTAAAACATAAAATACGGCTTAATTCTATGAAATCAGGTGTCACTTCTTAAATTTTTTTGAATAGGTTGGCATAAATGGTGGACTGACTGTAAAGCATAGATTGACTGGTCACCAGAAACCTGTTTCTTCAGTTTCATGGAGTCCTAATGACCATGAGCTTCTCACATGCGGAGTGGAGGAGGCTATTAGGCGTTGGGATGTCTCCACTGGCAAATGCATCCAACTTTATGAAAAAGCTGGTACTGGCCTAGTTTCCTGTACGTGGTTCCCGTGTGGGAAATATATACTTTGTGGTTTCAGTGACAAGAGCATTTGCATGTGGGAATTAGATGGGAAAGAAGTGGAGTCTTGGAAAGGACAAAAAACCCTTAAGATATCTGATTTGGAAATCATGGATAACGGGAAAGAGATTCTAAGTATCTGTAAACCCAATTCTGTACTGTTGTTCAATAGAGAAACAAAGGATGAGAGATTTATTGAAGAGTATCAACCAATAACGGCTTTTTCCTTATCGAAGGATAACAAATTCTTGTTGGTTAATCTTTTGACTCAAGAAATACATCTATGGAACATTGAAGGCGATCCTAGGCTTGTTGGCAAGTACAAAGGTCACAGGCGTACCCGATTTATTATCAGGTCTTGCTTTGGTGGCCTTAAGCAAGCTTTTATTGCTAGTGGAAGTGAGGATTCACAGGTATGAATACTTAATCATTTATCAAAACGGAAAAGTATTTGTAAAATATACTTTTTCCCATTTGCAAATTGAAAGGCTTTGGTGCATGTATGTTTCTTATATAGTCAAAGAATAATTGTTTTTAATTTTTAATTCTGTGATTTATTATAAGAATTTGGTGCATGTCTAGTGTAACTTAAATTCTAGCAAATAATCACATAATTTTCAGAAGTGCTCTAAAAAAAGGGTTAAAATAAATCTTCCTGGAAAGGCTCATTAAAATATTGGCAAAGACCCATGGAATGGTTTTGTTGGACCGATATACTGGACATCTTTATAATATCAGTTGAATGAATTCAACTACTATTATTGTAATGGTCAAGAACTGTTGTCTTGGCCTTCAGTTTGTCATTATAGCACCAAAGAAAATCTATATTTACTAGTGGTGTTTAGTAGATTTTCCATGAGCTGCTAACCTTCTTTCTTTTTTGGATGTGAAACGATTTTATGCAGCATGTAGGATCCCTGCAATGTTATTAACATATTTTCCCAACCTCTTATGACAGTGAGTTGTATTGGATAAATTTGGACAAGTATTAAATTAAAGTTGGGTGGGTGTATGTGTGTAGGTTTATATATGGCACAGAAGCTCAGGGGAACTAATAGAAGCATTGCCTGGTCATTCAGGATCTGTAAATTGTGTGAGCTGGAACCCAGCAAACCCCCACATGTTAGCCTCGGCTAGCGATGACCGGACAATTCGGATATGGGGCCTAAATTCTCTGCACAACAACTACCAAAATGTTCCCAGCAATGGCGTCCACCATTACTGCAATGGGGGATCTTAGATCACCAACTCATTCCAATTGATTTCTCTCTTTTCTCTCATCATTGCAATTCTGTAAATACCATTTCGGTTACCACAAGTGGACCATTCATGTCAAACATGCATGTTACTTCTCGTATATCTCATATTTCATTAACGCTTTCCATTTTTTTCTTCTTCCAAGCAGTTAAGGGAAATGTGAATGGGGAGGGATGTTTTCTCAGGGTGTACGGAAGAACCCTCAAACGAATATTCCCTATTTAATTAAATTCATAAATCATGACTATTTTTTAGTTTTACAACACTTAACAAATTCCCTTCTCTAGCCAAGAATCCGTGTTTTTTTTTTCTCTTTTCTTTTACGAGGTGATGTTAGTTTGCTTTACTTATCATATTTCCTTCACTTTCGTGTCAAACCATCTTTCTGGTTTTTAAAAACATGACAAATAATGTAGATGACTATGAAATGGTTTTGGGAATAAAATGAAGATATTTTGGCACACAAGAACCATTTCAATACTACAAATGGTACTTTCAATAACAGTATACCTTTATTTTTCTTATAGTTGCTTATATGAATCTGACATGTTGCGTTGTTGATTTTTAATAAGTACACTGTGCGCATAGGTCATATTAATAAGTTTTTTTAATTTAAAAATAAGATGTCAAAGAAAGTAATATAAATTTGACAAGAAATTTTTACTTTTATATAAAACAATTAGAAGGAATTCGTTTTATTTTTTGGAAGGATTTTAGGTTTGGGTCACTATAAACGAAAAATAAATATTATAAGATATTTATTTTCATTTGCAAATCCACACAAACGAATTTCAGTCGATTGAAACCTAAGGGATAAATGATCATTGTTAACAAAACATTATTAATCTCAAATTACCTATTCTTAATACCAAGTATAGTCGTTCATTGGCCAGGCTCATTGGCTGTAGAAAAAAAAAAACTAAAATATATATAATAATAATAAAAAAACAAGTCTCTTTTTTTTTAAGTTCTTTTTTTTTCTTCTTGTTTATGTGATATAACATAAATAAAGTAATTATTTTTTTTAATTGGAAAGAGATAGTTGAGTGGACTATAGTGGATTGTTATACAAATTCTTGTATCGAGGGTTCGAATATTTGTCAATTAAAATATTTTATTCGATCATTTTACTTAAGAATTAAACTGTAAAATAATTTTAAAAGATTTGATTGATTCTTTCAAATCTCATTCTATAAAAATTATAATAAATAAAATAACTCTAAACATAATATAATCTTAATAAATAAGATAATTCTGAACATAGTAGAATAGTGATAAATAGAATAAATATTCTAACCATTTCCAATTCAGAATAAAATAGTTGCAAAAGCAACAAATATAAAAAAAAATATTTACCTCAACGGAGAAGGAAACAATACACGTAAGAGGTAATCTTCTCAATGCCAAGATTTTGAATCTAGGTCACCGTGCATATTATTTAATTAAAAATTAAATATTAATCTAGCGAAATATTACAATTTATTTAAAAGATTAGGGAGTTGCTCCTTCCACCTCCTTAGTTTTCTTTAATTTTTTTTCAATTATAAAAATATCCTTTTATTTTACTTTTTTAACCTTTTTACATTATTATTTTTAACATTATTTACCAAATCTTAAATATTTATTTTTACTCTGCTCACAGCTTACTCCCCCTCCCCCAAAACATTTTTTTGAAATCAGCTTCTTCCTCTTACTTTCATCACTTTGTTCTTTCTTCTTCCTTCTTCCATCACTCCTCTAATACTTCTACACCTTCTCATTATTACTTTTTATTCTAACAATATTTTACTTTAATTTAATTTTTATGATTTAATTTTATTTACTTTTTTTAAAATTTTAAATTTTCCTAAACCCTTACACCTCCATCTTACATCATTGGAAGAAAAGTGAATTGAAAAAGTGTCCTAAATCATTGAAAGAAAAATGAATTAAAAAACTGTGATAGATATACTTCCCTACATGTGTAATGGTTGTACAAAAGAAGATGAAGAAAGCGTCAATAAAAGGTAGACATTATACATCCCAAATTCTCCGTTTCAGGAACGTTTCTTTCTTCCAGACTCTTGTTTTCTCTTTCCTCATTCTAGATTCTTTCTCTACTTTACTCTTTCTTATTGTCTGCCTTTTCTGAATAATTAAAAATTAAAAATAATAATAAAAGAACAACAACAAACATGAATTCTTTTAAAGACAATTCATCAAATTGACTTCTAAACGAAATGGGAATCCATTTAAGATTAATTGAAAATGGACTGCATAGCTTGCAAACATATTATAAAAATGAAAATCATTTTAAAATGTTGACATCCGTTTTATTTTAAACAGATGTTGACATCCAGTAACAGATGTCTATGTTAGTTTAAAGGTGTAAAGGTTTTCACGTTTTATGTGGGTGTAGAAGTGAGCGGGAATTAATATTAATCCTAAAAATGAAAAATGATAAATTAGGAATAAAATAATAGAATAAAGGGTAAATGAGGAAGGGGGAGGTAGAGGGAGAAAATAAGGAGGTGTAGGAAGTAACGCTCAAAAGATTAATATCCTTAACATATACTATTCCATTTATAAGACCTAAAAATGAATATATGCACATAGGTTTAGAGATGAACCCTGGCATGCAAGACATTATTTAAGCTGTAACATTTTAAATTTTGAGAAAATCGGCAAGAGAAACTGAGACAGAAAAGGCATATACAATAGGAGCTGGGCTTGCGACAACTTCGTCACTTGGATTCTTTCATTGAAAACGATGACGAAGAACAGAGTGAGAAAAGGAAAGAGAGAGAGGAAAGGACGCTATAACCTCAAAATTGATGAAGTCACCAGGATTCGCATTACCCAGATTCTAGAACAGTTCCGAGCCTCTGAAGATGAAGGTTACCCTCCGACATTCAATGCTCTCCCTTTTATTTTCTGCGACTGTTTCACACTTTGATGCAGATGAATGTGACACCACTGTTGTCGTTGTTCACTTCTCATTCCCGAATGTTGCCTCTGAGTGATTGGGTGTTTTGTTTGGATTGGATATTTGCACGTTTTTGTTGTTGTTAAGTTTGAGTTGGGTAGTTCGTGACCCACTTGAAATCTGTGTTGGAAGGATGATGACTGCACGGGTGTATCCACTGATGAAATCCGGTTTTGTTTTGTTTTTCTGCAGTGTACGAGTTTGATGCTGGTTTGTCCAACGCAGAGCGTGCTTTGGTGCATCAAATGTCCCAGAAAATGGGGTTTAGATCTAAAAGTTATGGGTGAGTGTTAGATGTTCAATTGCTCTTTTAAATCTGTAAGAATTACGGTCACAATTGTTGAATGGAATAGTTGGTAATGGAATTCTTTTGATTGGGTGTTTGCTGTTTGCATATTGTGTTGTTGATATTGGACCCGTGTTTTGCGTAGGCTTGGGAAGGACAGGAAAGTGTTCGTTAAAAAAATTAGAATAGAGTCTGACACGGTTAATGGGTTTGAAAATATTCCTCGTTTCACATTTTCTGAAGAGGCGAAGTGGGTGCTGGGTGATTTATTTGCTCATTATCCTCCTGGTGATGGAGACTTGTGGGATATGGTTGGAGAAAATAGTGACAGTACTGTTGACAAACCGAAACAGAATCAGGATGATTTTTTCCGCAGGCCCTCGATGAGCAAAACTGAAATTGCTAGTAGATTGGAAGCTCTCTCTTCTAGAATTAACAAAGTCTCTAACTTGAAACAGGTTAATGTTCTCTCCCTCTCCTTTCAGCTTGAGAAATCTACATGTATGACTTTTGTTGGAAAACCTATATGAATTTTATTGTTTAGAATTGACTTTGAGCTATCAGAACTGAATATTATTTCGATAGTAATAAAATGGCGCAACAGCTAGCAGTGAGTGGGTTTACATATTCTTTGGATTTGTACTGAGGAACTAATTTAGTTTTACATAATTGGATTGTAAGGTGAGAACTACCCAAGTCTTACAAGCATTACTCATGTGGTATCTGTAGCCAATGTCAGATTGTAACCTACTAAGAGTCAACATTTTGGTAGCTCTACGCTATGATGCTTTGTTCAGTCATTTTGGGTCAGCTCCATTGTTGGTAGTCCTTTCTGAGACTGAAAAAGGAAGCGAGGCAATGCAGGTGGCCTAACAATGGATTTATGACAGTCTTTGACATCATCTTAAAATTTGGGTTTAGGATCTAACTGAACACCTGTAAACTTAGTTGAGGATTTGTCTTAATTAGAGGTATCACGTGTTAATCTTATTTCACGACATTTTCCTTCAAGTTGGTGAATAGATACATATCATTCACAATTTGCTTGTAAGATCTTGAAATGGCTCTGTTGGATGAATATTGGTTAATAGATCAACCAATAGAAACCCTAAAGGGACTTATGACGAGTTACTTTATTAAGTTTCCGTCCTTCTCTACTTGTTGTGTCCTGTCATGACGAGTTATGTTGTGTGCCATACTAATGCTGATTTAGTGTCACAAAATGGCTTCATTAGAGTTTCATTTTTTTCCTGAGTTCTAAAGGTACAATTTTCATCCATAATAGTTCACAATAAAAAATTTAATGTAATAATTATATTGAGAAAAATTTAATATTTACATGTACTTAAATAGGTTGACCTATTCCCATAAAAGACTTTTGAATGACATAAAGTCTGAACTTTTGAACAATAGTCTTTTATGAAAGCCTTGGCCTCAACTTGCCTGATGTTCCAATAGGTACTTGACCTATTTTCTCCCCTTTTTTGAGAAAAAGGGTTGAAGAAAATCATTTGTTAATCTTACAACACAACATAATGATGTTTTTCTATCATTCTTCTCGCACTGTATGTATAGCATTTGAAAAGGAATAGTCTTGTTATCAATTCTTTTGTTTGGTTTCCGTTCTTGCAGATCATTGAAGATAGATCTAAGCTTCCAATTGCATCTTTCAAGGATGTAATAACATCAACTGTTGAATCTCACCAGGTTAATTTAAAAATTTTCTTTGTAAATTTGCCTTTGGATATGCATCTACTTGTAGCTTGGGTGCTGATTGCACTAAAATTGAGCTTTATGATTCACATTGACATGTTGAATATATCAAATAACATCGTTGAGTTAGATTTTAGTTTTTTTACTGCATTTCTACACATATTTTAAATTTAGTTTGCTTCTTAGATTTTTGCATGTGATTTGGTCTTAATATTCCTTCCATGTGTTTCAAAGCAGGTAGTTCTCATATGTGGTGAAACTGGTTGTGGAAAGACTACGCAGGTTACCAATTCTTTGCCTTGTCTTTATTATGGTACAGCTACATTTACATGTAATTTGTTGCGACTGTTTCTAGATAATAATCTTTTAGTCGTGTATTGATGTTTTTATGATTGGTGCTTTTAATGAGTATGTTGTGAATTGTGATACAAATTTGCATCAATATTTCAATTTTTGCATTGATGCAGTTGCTTTTTTATCCTGAATTCTAACTAATTGTCTCAAGCTTTGATGATTGTGGACACACTGATTACTTGATGCTTTGTGATTTTGGGTTTCACCCATCTGTAATTCCATGATTGTACATGGACCAAAGTCTTTTAACAATCTGTATTTATCTTTCTCTTTTTTTGTTGTCCTGTTTTAACTTTCTGAACATTATTCAGGTTCCACAGTTTATTTTGGATCATATGTGGGGTAAGGGAGAGGTATGTAAAATAGTTTGTACTCAGCCTCGGCGGATCTCTGCAATTTCAGGTGAGCAACACTTCTGGATTTCGGACCTAATTTTTAATCTTTATTTTCAAGTCTCGATTGAGATCTGTTTCCTTCTGCTGTTTCTATGTATAGTTTCTGAGAGAATCTCCACTGAGAGAGGAGAGACTATTGGAGAAAATGTGGGATATAAGGTAATTTTATTGATGTATCTTTGGTGTAGTAATGGTACTGTGATACTTTATTTGGATTTATTTTGTATGGAAATATTTATGTGAATGTTGACCTCTGTTATCTATCATAATCAAACCAGTTTTTGGCATTTGTGTATTACACTCAGGATGCACCTTGTTTTATCTGTACTAAGTAGGAAAATCTACAGGATGTCATCAGTAGGGAAGTATGAGTTTTCTTTTTACTGTCTCAATCAACAGATATCTTTTCTGTTTTCCAATATCTCTGTCTTTCTTACATAGAATTATACCTTTTTCCCCATTCAACATTCATTATCCTATGTTGTTTATGCGAGTCCCTTTTAAGGCTACTGGTTGCCTTGCTTCTTAGCGAACATTACTAGCTTTTTTATTAGCTCATGAACATAGAATTCTATCTTACATTTTCAACCAAAAATCCAGATACGGTTAGAAAGCAGAGGGGGAAGGCAATCATCAATTGTGCTATGTACCACTGGAGTGCTACTAAGGGTGTTGGTTTCCAAAGGTTACCATTCGTCTAAGATAGGGCACATGAAGGATGACGTTTCTGAAATCACTCACATAATTATGGTACTTCCTGTAAATTACTTTATATCTTCAATAAGAGCATAAACATGTGGTACTTAGTCTTTGATAAATACTTTTCACGCATTTATTCTTCCATATCACTTTTTTAATTTATTGAACTATTTGCATGGTCAAAAAAATTTTGTTATTAGGCATGACAGGTAAGTTCTTAGATAAATGGTTTAATTGAAATTTTGAACTGACTGGGAAAATCTGTTAGAATATGAAACATTGTTTTTGAAATTGTTGTAAAATTAGCTGTTTGGTTGGAGAAATGTGTTTTGTTTTGATTTTCGGTTTTCATTTTTAATGAGAAAAAGGTCACATTGTTTTCACTTAGTTTTCTGCTTTCATAACTTTGTATTTGAACCGTGAAAACAGAAAATAATAAAAAGTGGTTTTCATTGTTTCTGTGCAAAGTTTTGATGGAAAAACTAAAACTATTTGACATTTTTGTTCTTCTAAGTGTTACAAAAAATGTTTTTTAAAACCAAAAGTCTGTTTTGCCAAGCTTCGTAGTGCTTTTATAGTAAATTGGCTTGAACTTTGAAGAAGTTCCCTTTTGTTTGAGTGAATTGACTATCCCACTACTCGTCAATGATGATCTGACCATGATTGCCGTTATATGGCTGACAGTAAATGGTGAAAGCAATGTTATTAGACTTAACTGGTCAGCAATTTGGTTAATACTCAGTCATTGGGTCACTGGTACAATCACATGAACTAATATATATTTAAAAAATTTAAAAGCATTTATAATCTATAATTTCTTATTTTGAAAGATGGGAAAATAATTCATACTATACTATCCTTTTAAAATTCACAAAAAAATAAAAAAATGCGTGAACACACTGGTTCACTTAGAAACCCTCAAGGTCATAGGTTAATTTGGACTGGTTGGTCAACTCACCTGTTAGCCTGAAAAGCCATCTGAGTCGTGCCAGGCCACATTGATTTTATAACATCTCCAATCCAACAATTAATATATATCGGTTATATCACCACTTCCCAGTCGGATTTTGAACGACCTGCCCAAACACATTTTTATTGTAACATTGGGTGAAAGTATTAAAAAACTTGATATTGTTTAATTAATTTTAAAACTAGAAATGTTATCACTGGTTTAATGATTGCATATTGCTAGAAGTTTAATATGAAAAATTACAAAGCAGTTACTAAATAGTGCCTGTAACTGCATGAACTAGATCAGACTTTAAAACTAATGGTTTTCAGACGGTCTCTTCAGCAATGGGTATCCACAAATTGCCGTGATAGATATTATACTCTGAAGGAAAATTAACTTTGAATGTTATTCTCTTAAAGACTTTGAGTGGCGTCGGAAGTGAATTCAAATGTCTCCATATATTATATCTTCTAAATCCTGGCATATGATTCATGTTCTGCACATACTTTCCTTGGAAAGTATGCCTTACTTTCCTTGGAAAGTATGCCTTGGCATATATAAAGCATATCCTGTGCATACTATCCTTGCAAAGTAGGCATTGCGAACTGAGTGACATTCATTTTTTGTTCAGGATGAAATTCATGAAAGGGATCGATACTCTGACTTCATGTTGGCAATCATCAGGTATACCATTAAGAAGAACCTACTGGCCTCTACTCTCTAGTGTGACATAGTTAATAAAAATGTATAAATGCATGTTGCATAAGTGAGGGGGGAAATTGGGCTGTATAGGTTAAGGCTGTTTTAGATATTCTGCACCTAATAGCATTAGGTTTTTTTGGGTAGAGTTGAGTTGGTCCGTAATGAGCAAAAATGCCTTTTTCTAAAAGGTATGTGACAATAACTTCCCTGTTAGTTTAATCTTCCCTCTCAGAGAAGAAAGATAACGAAGAAGATTACTTGCCTAAGAAGTCTGTCTTGTTTTTGAACTGATATCTCTGATGTTTGTTAACCTAAATGCAGAGACATGCTCCCTTCATATCCTCAACTACGTCTGGTCAGTTCAAATTTATTACATCTTATCATATTTTATCTTTATTATCCACCTCCGGTCAAGAGCTTATTTAGTTAATAATTATGTTATTTTCCATTTTTAACCTTCTGGTGCTCTAATATTACAGATATTAATGAGTGCCACCATTGATGCTGCGAGATTTTCTCAATACTTTGGGGGCTGCCCAATCATCAGTGTTCCAGGATTCACTCATCCGGTAGTTATATTGTAGCTATAATTAGCTAATACTCTGTCACATGTTACTTACTACAATGTCTACCCAACCTTTCTTCAGGTCAAAGCTTTCTATTTGGAGGATGTACTTTCTATTGTAAATTCTAAGAAAGATAATCATCTTGATAGTACCACATGTAGTACTTCAATAAACACCAGGGAGCTAAGTGAAGAAGAGAAGCTTTCTATGGATGAAGCTATTAATTTGGCTTGGTCTAATGATGAATGGGACATGTTGTTAGAGTTGGTTTCTTCTGAAGGAACACCAGAACTCTTTAATTACCAACATTCTTTAACTGGCATTACTCCACTAATGGTGTTTGCTGGGAAGGGTAGAGTGGGAGATATGTGCATGCTCTTATCTTGTGGAGCAGATTGCCATTTAAAGGCCCAGGATGGAATGACTGCACTGGAGATTGCTGAAAGGCAAAACCAACCAGAAGCAGCTGAAATATTGAAGAAGCACTTACGCAATGATTTTTCCAACTCCACAGTAGAGAATATGCTACTTGATAAATACCTGTCAAAAGTCAACCCAGAACTTGTTGATGTTGTGTTGATAGAGCAGCTGATAAGAAAAATATGCATTGATTCAACAGATGGAGGGATCCTTGTTTTTCTTCCAGGCTGGGATGAAATAAATAAAACACGTGAGAAATTGTTTGCATCATCTTTTTTCAAGAATTCCTCAAGGTTTATGCTCATATCTCTACATTCAATGGTTCCAAGCATGGAACAAAAGAAGGTTTTTAGGCACCCACCTCATGGGTGCCGCAAAATTGTACTATCAACAAATATTGCCGAAACAGCTATCACCATTGATGATATAGTGTATGTCATAGACACTGGACGAATGAAGGAAAAAAGTTATGATCCTTATAACAATGTGTCAACTCTTCAGTCATCTTGGATTTCAAAAGCAAGTGCAAAGCAGCGAGAGGGACGTGCTGGCCGCTGTCAACCTGGAATATGCTATCATCTATACTCAAGGACTCGGGCAGCTTCCTTACCAGATTTTCAGATTCCAGAAATTAGAAGAATGCCTATTGAGGAGCTTTGTCTACAGGTATTCCATCTTTCCTGATTGGTGACTCCAAATCTTGGTGCTTGTTGCTGAATGATAAAATGGTAAAAAGTTCTCTGGTGTCCCCCATAGAGTGTAAACATGAAAATTTAGCAAATGGAAAAAATTAGTCAATTCGTAATGCTAAATTCAAACTCGTTTTTTTTTTTTTTTTTATGAATTAATCTGTGCAAAATGTGGTTAATTAGTGGTTTGTGCGAAGGAAACAACTTTCTCCTAAGGCTTTTTGTTACGTACCCGAGAATGGAACGTAACTAGCGCGCCTTCCTCACACACTCTCACAAAGAATTAACAATGGAAAAATAGATGAATAAACCTCTTTTATTGAATGGAAATACTGTATCAAAGAAAATAACCAATAACTGGAAGCATAACCTCCTTCAGTCATCCAATAATTGGGAGCATAACCTCCGTCAATTATCCTGGAGCATAACCTCCTTTACAAAACTCACAAATCAAAAGCATACCCTTAACCCTAGACTCTAACTTTATTTATACTAATTATTTCCCGTCNATCTCTNACTAAATATTTCCCTAGNATATATTTGCATTTAATATAAATATCCNTATATATAAATATCTCCCCATATNTTATCCTANCATATATCCTTAATTATAAATATCTTATATTGAATATTTCCCTAGAATATATATTTATTTACTCTAATTAACTTATACTATATTTATTTACTCTAATTCACTTATACTATATTTATTTCCTCTAATTAACTTATACTATATTTATTTACTCTAATTAACTTATACTGAATATCTTATATTAAATATTTCCTTGGAATATATATTTATTTACTCTAATTAACCTATACTATATTTATTTACTTTAATTAACTTATACCAAATATCCTCCCACCTTATACCCTAACACTTTTGGAAGAGAAAATAGTGAAGGGTCTCGTTGCATTGTTTGATGAAATTGGTGTCTATGATATTCTGTGTCTGAGGTTAAGGTTGAAAAGATGTCTCTAGTTTCGAAAGCGTGTTAAGGTTGAAAAGATGCCTCTAATTTTGAAAGCGTTTTGATGCTGTGTAGTATATGTGATTTAGTTGTTACTTGTTAAATTAGATAAAGCAGCTACACTCATTTACTGAAGGTCAAGTAGTACACCAACTCATTATTTCTGGTTTGAGAATCAGAAAGTACACAAACATATTTATATAGGTTTGTGTTACCAGTTTCATCTTGTACAAATTTAAATTTACTTTTGAAAGTACACAAACACCCTCTGAAGGGTTTTTTTTTTTTTTCTTTTGTTGTCCTAGCAAGGTATCAATGGCATGAAAATGTAACTGGACAAAAAAGCTGCCCTCACGTTAGATTTGGTTCTTTCTCTCTATCTCTCTCTATTGTGACAGGTGAAGTTGCTAGATCCAAATTGCAAAGTGGAAGAATTTCTGGGCAAGACGCTAGATCCTCCAGTTTTTGAGTCCATACGCAACGCAATTATAATTCTTCAAGAGATTGGGGCATTTTCAAGTGATGAAAAACTCACCAAACTAGGGGAGAAGATTGGTTCTCTTCCTGTTCACCCATCAATCTGCAGGATGCTTTTTTTTGCTATATTGATGAACTGCCTTGAGCCAGCTTTAACTCTTGCCTGTGCATCCGAGTATAGAGATCCGTTTACACTCCCAATGTTACCTGGAGAGAAAAGTAGAGCCGCAGCTGCCAAATCTGAGCTTGCTTCTTTATATGGGGGTTGCGGTGATCAGTTTGCTGTATTGGCTGCATTCGAATGCTGGAATAACTCAAAGAAAATGGGTCTAGAAGGACGGTTTTGCTCTCGGTATTTTGTGTCATCAAGTGCCATGAACATGTTATCTGGCATGCGCAGGCAACTTCAAGCGGAACTAATTCGAAATGGTTTTATCCATGAAGATGTTTCAAGTTACAGTGTGAATGCACATGACCCTGGTGTACTCCATGCTGTTTTGGTAGCAGGACTATATCCAATGGTTGGGAGATTTATTCCAAATAAAATTGGGAAAAGATTTATAGTTGAAACAGCAGGTGGTGATAAAGTTCGGTTGCACAATCATTCTACAAATTTCAAGTTGTCATTCCGGAAACATTTAGATGACACTTTAATTGTGTATAATGAGATTACTCGTAGTGACGTGGGTATGAGCATAAGGAACTGCACAGTTGTTGGACAACTTCCACTTTTGCTGCTTTCGACAGAGATTGCTGTTGCTCCAACTGATGAAAATGACGACGACGAGGATGATGCAGAAGGAAGTGAAGATGAAGTGGGAAGTGAAGATGGGATGGAACTTGATGCTAAATCTAGTGGAGACCATGAGGATAAGTTGATGTCTTCTCCTGATAACAGGGTTAAAGTAATCATGGACCGTTGGCTTTATTTTCGTTCAACAGCAATCGATGTTGCTCAGCTATACTGCTTGAGAGAGAGAATATCAGCAGCACTTTTATACAAAGTAAATAACAAAATCGTTTTTCTCTTCTGTCATTTCTATTCAAATAACATTCTTGACAAATTAATTTACATTCTTTAGGTGACATATCCAAGGAGTGATCTTCCTCCAATCATGGCGGCTTCTCTGGATGCTATAGCTTGTATTTTGTCTTGTGATGGGTGCATTGGTGTGCCAGCATTTTCAGAAGGTGTGGACAAACTAACCACTATGGTAAATGCCACAACTTTAGGCAGGTCAGGATCTAGGCGATTTGGAAAGAGACCAAAAGGATCACTTGAAGAGCTTATTAATCATGATGGTCACCAAAACTCTGGGCCTTCTAAAGCCTAGTTGATTGAAAGTTCAGTGTTGGCAGAAGCTTATATCGAATACAAAAATCCTAACTTTGAAAATTGAAACTATGTTTAGCTTATATTGAGGGCAAATCCTTACGATGAATGCGATGAACTGTCATAACGAAAAATCTTGGTTGGGTTCCTGACTCTGTTGAAGTTTGGGTGGTTCACTAGTTTCCTAGTTTTGTTCTATAACCAGTCAAATTTTGTAATACCAGCCATCCTCAACACTAGTCAAATTCTAGTGGGAACCTTTAGCATGAGTAGAATTTAGAATAGCTAATGAAATTACTTATTACAAAATCAAATGAGGAATTAAATTTGTGTGCAATTCTAGCCCAAATATATAAAGCATTTTTCTGCATGTTCTTACATCCTTTCAATTTCACTGCCAAACTTACATTACAGATTATATGCATTGCAATTTGACTACAAATCTCTTACATAAAAAATCTTGTTTAAAAGATTTTGATCACTCACGTGCGTCAGCATCACGGCATGCAACTTATTTGCTTATAGAGTGTTTTAGAAACGGAAATGTGAGTGAATTTGATAACGTTCATGAAGCTATTATCCAGAGATCGCGTTCGGATTTTGCAGCGATGTCGTTGTTGACGGCAAACGAGAGTCGGAGGAGGGCTACTCCGACGGCTCCACCCGCTCCAGGCCGTCGCGTGTCTTCGACAATAGTGTTTTCGCGCGTTTGTAAATCTCCGATAACGTTCCTCCGTCTCATTCCGTGGCGGTCGTTGTATAAAGAAACCGCAGCAACCCGGAAATAAAGCGGGTACGGGTCGGATAGTTCAATTGATTGTGGGGATTATTTTGAATTAGTTAATTTACTACTGGTTAATTTCGATTCAAAATTTAAACTAAACTAATTATCATCATTTTATTTATTGGATTTATTTTTCACTCAATCCAATAATTTGTGTTTTCAATTTTACTTCAACATTTGTATTTATTCTAAATTTTTATAATCTATATATAACACCACCAAATCTCTTTCAAGATATATTATATTCTTTTTTATTATAGTTGAAGTTAATAATATTGTTTCGACATCAAATTAATTGAGATCATATTATTAACATTAATCATCAAGAAGTATTATTTTCTTTATAATTTGGAACTCCTTTGTCATTTTATATCTAAAATACGCATTTAAAGATTAAAAAAGAAAAATATATTTAAATTACTATTTATTCTAAATAACTAAAGTATATGTACCAAAAAAAATATATTATAAGAAATATTAGGTACAATATAATCAATTATTAAAATGTAGAAAATATTTTTACCAAACATTAATATAAAATTAAATATTATATTAATAATTAAAATAAGGGTTAACTATTTTCTTTTTCCATTAAACCACAGGTCAATTTTGTTTTTCATCCTTATTTCAAATTTTTGGTTAACAATCTTAAAATAATAAATTATGTTGATACAATCCATAAATTTCCCTCCTATTAATGTTTTTAAAGAAATGTTAAATATGATTCACCATTATATAAAAAAATAATTAATATTATTGAGCAAGGAAGATTACGTTAATATATTTCTAATTAATGGGAAGCTTAATAAAAGGGTTAAATATGTTTTTGGTCCCTTAACTTTTACTGAAAATTGGAATTAGTCCCTCTTCAAAACTACTTTGGCCTAATTTAGTCTTCCAACTTAAAAAATGTACCAATTTAGTCCTTTTAACTAAATTTTGTTAGATTTATTTGATGTTTCAAGCATATTGCATAATAACATTTAGGTTGTTTCCACTTTTTGACACATATTTGTTTCAATGTGAGAAATTCATACATATTTAAAGTTGGGGGACTAAATGAGGCGAAAGTTTTGAAGAGGGACTAATTCCAATTTTCACTTAAAGTTAAGAGATCAAAAACATATTTAACTCTTAATAAAATCAAAGTTTAAGATGATATCACATTTTAACCCTTAAAATAAAGTTAAAAAATATAATAGATTTTTAAAATGTGATAATTTCAAGCAAACCAATCTTATTAGAGGTAATTCATAACCTAATCATTAGAAAATTGTTGAATAGTATTGAAGTTTATAATTTGAGTAGGTGTGAGAAATGCTTAACCAAGTCAACTAATTACAACCAAACAATATGAGACCAAATGTGTGTTAGTTGTCCATCACTTGAACTCAACAAAAACGAGTATCTTGACATTATAGCTATAAATACATCACACACACAAATATATATATATATATATATATATATATATATATATATATATATATATATATATAAAATATGATACTTTGACAATATTTTGACACTATCTATGTGTT